>NC_143543.1:1010474-1110474 GCF_031878675.1 Megascapheus bottae | reverse complement strand
CTTGAACTTGGTCATATTCCAGAAAAATAAACTAGGAAGCCAGGGGAGTCTTAGCTCAAGACTTGGTAACTCTGACAAGTAGAAAATTTAACAGTGAAAAATGTGGCTCATGGCCTAGCAGGCCGGAAGCCCTGGGTTCGATTCCTTGGTACCACATACATAGAAAACAAACCAGAAGTGGTGCCGTGGCTCAAGTGGTCGAGCTCCAGCCTTGAGAAAGCCCAAGGACAGTGCTCAGGCCCTGAGTTCAAGACCCAGGACTGTTTGCAGCAAAGCCATCTGAGGTTTTGTTTTCTTTCTTTTTCTTTCTTTTCAGGATCTTTGCCCTGTGTTCCCATTAGTTTTAATTTTAGTGAGTCTTCTAGTTTATTTTCAGCTTTCAGTTTTTATTGGTTATTCCCCCCCCCCATTCTATAGGGTATTTTAGTTCTGGATTGGAACCAATAACTGTTCTGACGACATAAATCTTGATATACATATATATATATGTGAAAAACGAATTTCTGTGGGTAACCCCACAGGTCACTGAAGGTCATAACGGAATGACGTTACTTAATGCTGTTGAAATACTCAGCTTCCCAAAAGATACGACCAAAATGTCGTCGCTTTCTGGAAAGTGATTCTGTTCATTTGTGGGAAATGTTAGCTCGCATTTCTGTTCTGACTTCATATTCGAGTCCCCTAAACGTATGTGGGTATCCACTCTTTAGAATTCCTTCTGGATATATATATAATATATAAATATGAAATATTTATTTATAAATATATTTATATATAATTACTTTATCATATAAAACAAAACATTATATATAAATATAAATATATAAATTATATTTGTATATATAATATATGTAGAATATATAAATATATATTTATTTATTTTTTGCTGGTCCTGAGTCTTAAACTCAGGGCGTGGGTGCTGTCCCTGAGCTCTTCTGCTCAAGGCTGGGTCCTCAACCACTTGAGTCACTGCGCCACCTCCAGCCTTTTGTAACAGGCCAACAAGAAGGTGATTGGAAAGACACAACTTTTCCTACTCCCCTGGCAACGTCGCCATGACCTAATTGTCAGTGATTCATTTGGAAAAGTCTAAGAAGCCCTAAGAGATGTGACTTATGCCTTCCTTCCACTGTGTCCTTTTTAATTTCATGTATTCATTTAGTTTGTCCATTTTACTTATTCATTTTCCACCCTCTTTTTCTTATGAGCTTTAAGTAGTTGTCCAAAGGGGATGCCACTCAGCAAAGCTGTTTATGACTAGGCTGGGTCTTGAACCCATAGGATCATGAGTATTGATTTCATTGGTATCTTGCACAATGCCCTCTGCCCACAGCTGAGAGGAATCTGCCTGTCCAGGTCTTGCTTTGGGTCAGGAAATTATTCAGTAAATTCTAATGTAGTTGATTTTTCTGAAATCCTTGGGTCACCTTTGTATTTCATACTACAGTGAGACTTGCTTGGTGGTAATCTAATCCCTGAAGAACACGATTCTCTGGATTCTTTGGAGGGGGGAAATTGGGGGGGGGGGCGGAGGTAGGGGGTGAGGGAGGCAGAGGGTAAAAATTTCTCCAGAGAGTTAATAACATGGAGCCACTGGGCCTCTGAGCCTATAAAATAATATTTGATTTTAAATGGATCCCGGGAAATGATTTAGGGGACCCCCCAAAATAAAAATTAAAATAAATAAAAAAATATACCCATTTAGGGATGAAACCCCAAAAGGTGCTGAGGGAGGGGAAAAGAAAAGAAAGAAATTCATTCTAGAAGATGGGACATTATTTCCCTTGGTCTTGTGTGTACTTTTCAAATGAACATCTCTGCGAAGATGCCTGTAATAAAATACGGTGTTTTCTTTGAAGTCTTTATGGGAGAACATAACGAAAGCCCACCCTGACCATGTACAGAGAATAAATCTAAAATGCACAGGCACCAGAGGGCAGCTAGGTACGTGTTCAGAGAAAATCCTGCTTCCCAGGCTCTCCGGGAAGTCTGGCATTCCTTAGGAAAAAGAGAATTAACAGAATGACCGGGAGTGAGGTTTTGTTTTCCATTCCTTTAGATAGCTAAATAATTCAATTATCTGGGAAAAGTGCTTCTCATTAATATATTATTCACATCTAGATATGTACTAGTAACAGATTATATAGTAATAGATTATATAATACTAGGTTATATAGCAATAGATTATACAGTAATAAATTATATAATACTAGGTTATATAGTAATAGATTATATAATACTAGGTTATATAGTAATAGATTATATAATACTAGGTTATATAGCAATAGATTATATAATACTAGGTTATATAGTAATAGATTATATAATACTAGGTTATATAGTAATAGATTATATAATACTAGGTTATATAGTAATAGATTATATAATACTAGGTTATATAGTAATAGATTATACAGTAATAGATTATATAATACTAGGTTATATAGTAATAGATTATATAATACTAGGTTATATAGTAATAGATTATATAATGCTAGATTATATAGTAATAGATTATACAGTAATAGATTATAAAATACTAGGTTATATAGTAATAGATTATCTAGCATTAGATTATATAGTAATAATAGATTACATAATACTAGGTTATATAGTAATAGATTATATAGTAATAATAGATTATATAATACTAGGTTATATGGTAATAGATTATCTCATAAATACATAGTAATAGATTATGTATTAATAGATGATATAGTAATAGGTTATTTCTATTATCACTATTGCACACCACATATAATTAGTACATATGCATGCATTACGCATTATACACACATAGAATATATTACACATAACACATGGTATAGATACTATGTAATATTACATATAACATGACATGCTATACTATTAATCTTACATATCATGTAATATCACATAATATTACATAATACATACATACATTGGGTATATATTATATATCTATATAGTATACAAAAAGCCATTCGGATATACATTCATATATATATTGAAATTTACTAATTAACATTTCAACTTATTTCTTTTTTTGTCGGTCCCGAGTCTTGAACTCGGGGCCTGGGCACTGTCCCTGAGCTTCTTTCACTGTGCTTTTCATTCTAGCCTATATTGTCTAAAGCAATTGTTATGGATGGTACGGAGAGCTTTGCAATCCAATATTTGTATTTTTATTTATTTTTAAATGTGTGCCCTTCTAAAAATTTCCCCTCCAGTTCCACAGTGAAACTTCCACGGGGCGTTTAAGTCGTTAACTCCGTTAACTGCTGGAAATCCTGTGTGATGCCATTTGAATGCCATCACACACACACACACACACACACACACACGCACACCCCTGATGGGATTCAGAGAAACAATTCCGTTTAATCAGGAAATATCCTTGGCATTCCCCCCCCCTCTCTCTTTCTCTCTCTCAGATTTGTCTCTTGCCTACACCTGACTTTCTGGATCTGTTCACTTGAGCCATTCATTTCTGCTTTTTGAATTTTCCTGTCGAGGGGTCTTTACTATTTCTTATCTATTTATTAATTATATATATATATTATTTTATTTTCCCTGTAACGCATGAGGTGTGTAGATAACAGACAGCTCATTCTGGTGGGAGCAAGAGACTGTAAAGGGAACACTCAGGGAGGACATGAAATAATAATAGTAATAATAATAAGATAACACACATTAAACCCTTCTTAGGAAATACGTTCCTACCGACTTGTGAAACTGCGTTGTGACATTGGGGGTGTCCACGTCTGTCCCCTGAGTGTGACGCCCAGCTGTGTCTGGTGTGAGAGTTGCTTTTGTCACCTCTGCCCTAGCTGGCACTCTCCCTGGCAAACCTCACGGCTCTTTGGTGCATTGTCCCCGGGAACTGGCTCTTCACATTCAGAGAAACGACGCCTGGGTGGGGACATCAGTCGGAATGACACTCTTACTTTCATTTATCGTGGCGGTCATCACAAGACGGTCTTTCTAGTCAATTTTCTCTTAGCAAACATTTTAGCTTAGAGCTAGGCCTGTCACCCCAGCTCCTCAGGAGGCTCTGAGGTCTGAGGATCACAGGTTCAAAGCCAGCCTGGGCAGGAAAGTCCAGGAGACTCTGATCTCCATTGAACCACCAGAAAACCAGACATGGAGCTGTGGTTCAAGGGGTAGAGCGCCAGCCTGGAGGGAAAGCAGCTCAGGGACAGCGCCCAGGCCCTGAGTTCAAGCGCTGGGACTGGTGAAATAAATATTCTATTTATATATATTATAAATGCACACTTTAGTTTATAAACCAAGCAGTAAAAAAAGTCTGCCTAGATAGAAGTTATTCCTTTTTATTGATTCCTCTTTATTGAATTTCCCCTCCCCCTTCCTTCTTTCCTTCCCTCCCTTTTGAAAGTGATTGTATTTCCACTTTTTTTGAGGTGAAAGAATAACTCTACTTTCTTCACAAAGTTTTCCAGAACATTTTTAATGGAATGCCAGAAAAAAAAAAAACAACCCAAACCCTTAGATTCATTTATGCAGTTGTTACCGTTCCTCTTAGACTTGCTCTTTGGGAATTCTTGGTTATTTTTCTCTATTATTTCCCTGTTACCTAACCTCATTTACGCTCGCCAGAGTAGATGGTTGAATTCAGAAGAGCCAGGCCTTCCATACGTAGGGACTATTTTCTCTTCTCTTCTTTCTAACGACTAAATTAAATGTATTCTCCCGATCTTTCAAGGCAATAAATAATCTCGGGTATGAAAAGCGACCCAGTCCCACTCCAGGCCTAGAACTATTTATGTCTCCTCCACAGGCTTCTAAATGCATCAAGACAGCATCTTCGGGGGAAGGCAGCAGAAGCAGCGTGTTTTGGGGGGGTGGGGACTGGTCAAACATAGAAGATGGAGAAACAGACTCCAGGGTGGTTTTTGTCTTCTTTCCAGCCCAGAGCAGCGGTCACCGGTCACCGGTCACCATCTCACCAGCCCTCCAGGGAGGCAATGAAGACAAGTTGTTTTTTCTCCTCCCCCAGTGAGGATTGGCTTGCAGGAATTCAGGCGGGGAGGGACCTGGATGGAAACCAACGTGACAGATCACCCAGCAGGAGGGCGGCAGGAACAGGCTGGGCTCGAGGACCCAAGGTGCAAGGCCCGGACAGGCCGGGCGGATAGGATGAGGTCAGGGTGGACAGGACAAGGTCGGGGCGGATAGGACGAGGTCGGGGTGGACAGAAGGAGGCCGGGGTGGACAGGACAATGTCAGGTGGACAGGACAAGGTCAGGGTGGACAGGACAAGGTCGGGGTGGACAGGATGAAGTCAGGGTGGACAGGAGGAGGTCGGGTGGACAGGACAAGGTCGGGGTGGACAGGAGGAGGTCGGGGTGGACAGGAGGAGGTCGGCATGGACAGGACAAGGTCAGGGTGGATAGGACAAGGTCAGGATGGGAGGACAAGGTCAGGGTTGACAAGACAAGGTCAGGGTAGACAGGACAAGGTCAGGGTGGACAGGACGAGGTCAGGGTGGACAGGACGAGGTCAGGGTGGACAGGACAAGGTCAGGGTGGACAGGACGAGGTCAGGGTGGACAGGACGAGGCCGGGATGGAAGAGAAGACGATGGACAGAGTGAAGCTGGCCGTCTCGGGACGTCCTGTGAGCGGCGGGTGGTGATTCCCGGGTCTGGTGAGTCCACCCGTCCACGGCTGCCGTCCACGGAAGGCCCGCAGGCGGCAGTGGGGTGCTGCGGCTCCCGGAGGACCCGGGGGACCTGCGTGTGTCTTTATTTTTATTTTTAGGGGGTTAGGATTGTTTTTTCCGTTTCCATCAACCAGGAGTGCATTGCTCCAGATCCACCTGGTTCCTGGAGGAAACCCCACGAGGCCTGCTGCAGAAGGACTCAGAGAGCGCTGGGTGGGCGTCCTGCCCCGTGTGCTTCCCGGGCACGCGTGGTGGTGGTGGGGGGGGGGGTTGGTTCGATTCCTCAGTGCCACAGACACAGAAAAAAAGCCAGGAGTGGTGCTGTGGCTCAAGTGGTAGAGCGCCAGGCTTGAGAAAACCCAAGGACAGTGCTCAGGCCCTGAGTTCAAGACCCAGGACTGGCCAAAAAAAGAAAGAAATTAAGAAAGAGAGAGGGAAGGAGGGAAGGAAAAAACCCAGATAGCACGGATCCTTCACCAGGAGCTTTGAACGACTGAATCTCCTTGTGTTGCAAGAGCTAAACTGCTCTGTGTGTGCGTATGCAGAACTGAACGTCACTGTGAGGTCTTTCAGGACTCCCCCTAATAATAATAATAATAATTAATAATATTAAAATTAATCATCATAATAGTTATTATTATTGACGTTTGAAACCACTGTTGGGTGGATAGCATAGAAACCTTGTTGGCTGTTATTTACATGGCAATGGAGGGAAGTCTTTGTCCCTTTCCAAGTCCTTTAACAAAGTCACATTTTATGTGCGCGTGTCATGACATTATCTGAATGCCCAAAGACAACGAACTGACCGTTCTTTTCTCAGCCCTGACAGGAAGATTCCTTGCCGAGAGACTCATCGGAGAAAAGGCTTCTAATCTCCGTCAGTCACCCCCACTCTTTAGGGGTTTCTTGTTTGGTTGGTTTTTTTCAACTTATCTATTGCAACAGTGAAATGAAACTCTGATGCGAGTTAGAGAAGCATGTGGATAGGATCCGCCAAGTTGGAGAAACTTTATTACTTTAGATTCTAGCTAAGGATCTCCAAACAGCTATTTGGAATTGAGTGTGGTAAAAAAAGTAAAATGAAATAAAAGATGCACCCCCTCCCTTTGAGGATGAAATAGATATACCGAGTCAGTGGATTTCAAAGTGTGAGGCGCTGATGTGCGAAAATTGTTTCCTTCATGTTCTATTATTAGGCAGGCTATATATATATATAATTATATATAATATATATAATATTATATATATTTATATTTATAAATCTCAGGGAAATTCTGAAGACAGCTGGCAGGACACCACCATGTAAACGTAGGGTCGTTGCACCAGCTCTACTTCAAACTTGTTATTGTTGTTTTACAATTATTTTAGTATTTTTTTAAGCAGGGCCTATGGGGAAATATCACAGCAGAAAAGGTAAGGAATATTGCTACCATTTTGTGTATCTGCTCAGCAATGTGCTGGAATTGTGTCTCTGATCCAAACATAGGCTACATGATCAAAGGTGACTCAAATATAAGAAATATGAGAGTTGAGAGAAAGCGTGATTTATTATTATTATTATTACTGTTGTTCATTCTATATTTCTTACATGAAATTCAGAAGAGTTAATGGTCCTGAGTGTGTGTTTCTATTAAAAAAAAAAAACCCAAACAAACAAAGAAGGGAGACATAAATCAAGGTTTCACCACGAGGTGGCACGGATAATGCTACCTCGGAAAACAGCTTGAAAGTATTCCTCTGGCTTGTTTCCTACGGCGAGCTAACAAAGCATTCTCGTGCCTCTGACATGGTGAATATTTTAGGGCAAGTACTTGAAAACTGCTTAGAGAAAGGAGAAGTCAATAAACACAGGTATTTCTAGTGTTTTCATTTCTGGGGGCAAATAAAAGAAGAAGATGGGAAAAAAAAAAAAAACCAACCAACCAACCAACAACAAAAATCCCTTTGCAAGAAGGTCAAGTGGATAAACAAGTTAGGAATCAGACAGGAGGTATTGTTCCTGAATGCCTACAAAAAGAAGAAGAAGAAGAAATAGAAATGAAGCATAAATAATACAATATGCACATACAATAGCAGAGAAAACCTTCACCTCCAGAATTTAGACTCGCGGGCGGATGCAGAAAAGTGGAACGTCTACGTCTCTCTAACGACGTCCTCTCCACAGGAGATGGTCAGGTGTCTTTGCAGGTCCCCGAAGTCACAGAAACAAGGCAACATCAACCACATATATGCTATCGGCGTCCATATATATAAATATATGCCTATATTTATATATGTACATATATTTAAAGCATAAATATTTATGCTTTATATATTTATAAATATAAAATATATTTAGACTTTAAATATATGCATTTATATTTATAAATATAAAATATATTTAGATTTTAAATAGATGCATTTATATTTATAAATATAAAATGTATTTAGACTTTAAATATATATATTTATGTTTATAAATATAAAATATATATAGACTTTAAATATATGTATATATATTTATAGTTACAGTCCAGACTTAGCAGCAAATCCACACAATTTGAAAGAAACTCTCTGAAAATATAATTTAAGGCTGGATGAAATGATCACCAATGTCTTCTAATGAAACCTGGAAGGATTTGTGTGCGTGCATGCATGCGTGTGTGTGTGTGTGTGTGTGTGTGTGTGTGTGTGTGTTGGTCCTGGGTCTTGAACTCATGGCCTGGGCTCTGTCCCTGAGCTTCTTTCCCTCCAGGCTGGCGCTCTACCACTTGAACCACAGCTCCACGTCTGGTTTTCTGGTGGTTCACTGGAGATCAGAGTCTCCTGGACTTTCCTGCCCGGGCTGGCTTTGAACCCCGATCCTCAGATCTCAGCGTCCTGAGGAGCTGGGTGGCAGGCCTGAGCTGCCAGCCCTGGGTTTCCCCTTTCTTCACTTGTCATTCCTCATGAATCTGCCACTAGGCCAGACAGTTCATGCAGACAACGTCCTCGAATCTCTGGGGATTCCGGGGTGTGCGTTCCGTATTTAAAGATGCGGCACGTTAGACTCTGATGGTTCTAATCACATCCTGCTCTCCATCGCTTCAATGCAAAGTCTTAAAAATAACTGCATTTCCTTGTTCTTCCCTCCGTTCTCACGACTGTGGATTTTTAAGCAAATGGGAATGAATGCGTGTCTCTCTCCACAGGTAAGATGGACATCAAACACTGCCGAACGTCTGTCTGTCTATCCATCCATCCATCTATGTATCAATTTTATCTATCTATCTATCTATCTATCTATCTATCTATCTATCATCTATCCCTCTATCTATCCATCCATCCATCTCCCTATCTATCCATCCATTCATCCATCCATCCATCATCTATCTATCCATCTTCCTATCCATCTATCATCTACCTATTTATCCATCTATCTATCTATCTATCTATTCATCCCTCTATCTATCCATCCATCCATCTCCCTATCTATCCATCCATCCATCCATCCATCCATCATCTATCTATTCATCTTCCTATCCATCTATCATCTATCTATTTATCCATCCATCCATTTATCCCTCTATCTACCTATCTATCCATTCATCCCTTTATATATCCATCCATCCATCATCTATCTATCTACCTATCCATCTATCATCTACCTATCTATCTGTCTATCTATCCATCCCTCTATCTATCCATCCATCTGTCTCCCTATCTCTTCATCCATCCATCCATCATCTATCCATCTACCTATCCATCTATCATCTACCTTTTTAACCATCCATCCATTTATCTATCTATCTATCCATTCATCCCTTTATATTTCATCCATCCATCCATCCATCCATCATCTATCTACCTACCTATCTATCATCTACCTATTTATCTATCTATCAATTTTATCTATCTATCTATCTATCTATCTATCTATCTATCTATCTATACATCCCTCTATCTATCCATCTATCTATCTATTTGTCTGTCTATCCATCCATCCATCAATCATCTATCCATCTATCATCTACCTATCTATTTATCTATCTGTCTATCCATCCCTCTTTCCATCCATCTACCTATCCATCTATCATCTACCCATCCATCTATCTGTCTATCTATCTATCTATCTATCTATCTATCTATCTATCTATCTATCTATCTATCCATCCATCTACCTCCCTCTCTCTTCGCTGAGTCCTGTTCCTTTGGTTCTAAACTGGTCGTCTCAAGTCTTTTGCCGAGGATTTGGTGAGTGTTTTGTGTGTCGGTGTCTGTGTCGGAGCCACGGAAGCAGTGGTGTTTCTGGTGGGTAACAAGCAAGACTCGTGCCACGTTCGAGAGGTGGGCTGGCACGAGGCCGGGAGGCTGGCCTGCACCTACGGTGCCAGTTCTGCGAGCTGTGGCCGCAGGGCAGTGTGTGGAGGTTGAGAGGCTGAGCGGCTGCTCGCTGTCAGAGCCATCAGGCCCTGGCCACGTGAACCAAAGGGAAGAGGAGACCCAGTGGCTGCGGGCGCGTGGCCAGGCTCATCAGCTCCGTGTTCGGAAAGAGAAGGAAATCAGTCGACTCGAGCTCCCCCAGTGGATCTGTTCTACAGCAAGTTGCAAACACACCCGTGTTCAAGAAGCTCACTCTGTGCACGCGCTTTTCTGTACAGGACCTGGGTCTTGAACTCAGGGCCTGGGAGCCGTCCTTGAATTTCTTTCCCTCCAGGCTGGCGCTCTACCCCTTGAACCACAGCTCCACGTCTGGTTTTCTGGTGGTTCATTGGAGATCAGAGCCTCCTGGACTTTCCTGCCCGGGCTGGCTTTGAACCCCCATCCTTCTGAGTAGCTGGGGTGACAGGTATGAAGCATGGGTGCCTGGCAAGTTCGTCGTATATTTTTTTTTAAGGAATTCTTTGCAGTCCTTGATAATGAACCTCATATATGTATATATATATATGATATATGATTTGCCTTTGTGATGGATTATATGGCATTTATCCGCCTCACCACCCACAAAGCCTTCCATTATTTACATAAATGCATGTACTGTAAGCGACGGATGGATGTGTTTCCAGGGAATCTTGGGAAAGAAAACTCAGCTGGTGTAACTTTATTAAAGTCCTGTTTGTAAGCCTAAACTTTGCCTTTATTTCATGTCATTCTTGTGTGGGGGGGGGAGAGGAAGAGAGAGGGTGTGGGGGTGTCCTTAAAATGGGTTTGATTTAATACAAGGCGTGCACTATTAATTAAACAGGTTGAATGATACCTGTATGTTTTATAGGTTTATAAATTGGCACTCGTAAAATATTTTACCTCTTAGATCAGTGGGTATTGGCTCCGCTTCTTATGGAAAAGATCCATCCAGAGCGGACCGAATTGTATTAATCTGAGCCTAGTTTAATGACGCCTTCACATTTTTATGGAAGGATTTAATGTTTTCAATATCCACGGCTCCTTATTCGAGAGCGTGACTTATACGTTTCTCATTTGCCTTAAATTATAAAATCCTCCAGCTAATAAAGGGAAATGATTATAGTTTGCCAAAAAAAAAAAGAAAAGAAAAAAAAAGAAGAAAGAAAGCAAAGTCTTTTAACAATCCATATAACTGTCTATTGTCGGCTTTTGCATAATAATTGTAATTTAGCTATTAGGAATTTTAAAGGTACTTATTGCACCATTCTAGGTGTGTGTGTGTGTGGGGGGGGAATTGGGCAAAGCCCAAATTATTTAAAGTATTTGAAATTCCCAGCGGGAAATAAAAGAAGAAAAGGCCCACTATAAAGTTGAAATATATGCTACAGTTGACAAGATATTATTTCATAAGGGGAAAAAATGAGGAGCAACATTTTGAGATGTAATACACTAACAAAAGAGATTATTTTCCCCTTTTTCCATTTGGATACAGAGGCAACCCAGGTTTATTTTTAATAATGAGAGTCTGAGTTATTCATGGGGAGAAATCCACAGACTATAAAAATCTCGACAGTAATGTACGATTGGATCATTATGAGACTCATACTGGAAAATCGAAGACACAAGAGAATTAAAATAAAGTGGAAAGGGAAAAAAATAATTTAAATTTGCAGACCAGGATACCGGGCCTTGGGCTGTGAAGCTGTCACCGAGATTGGCCCCCACGTGAATTTTCAGCCACTAGATGAAGGAGGTAAATCTTTTTTTATTTTTTAAATGTGGACTTAGACTGAAGTTGTGAAACAGTGCATTTGTTTTCAGTCTGAACTCAAGGCTTCTTGCTGGCTTGATGGACTTGCACAACTGTGCCTTATCCACTTCAGCCATGTCTCCAGTCCGGTGTTTTGCCTTGATTATCTTAAAGGCAGAATTTTTTCCACCCTCTGTCCCTCCATGCCTGTGTCCCCCAAAGACAGAGAAACGAACAAGACAAAAAGAGAAAAGAGGCCGGGAGTGTGGCCTAGTGGTAGACTGCTTGCCTAGCATGCATGAAGTCCTAGGTTCGATTCCTGGGTACCACATACCTAGAAAAAACCAGAAGTGGTGCTGTGGCTCAAGTGGTGGAGCTCCAGCCTTGAGAAAGTCCAAGGACAGGGCTCAGGCCCTGAGCTCAAGCCCAGGACTGGACGAAACCAAACCAAACCAAACCCAAGAAGCAAAATAACATAAAACCTCTTTGTTTCCATTTCCGATTCTTGAAGTTCGCTGTGATTACAGAAAAATAAAGCAGGGGCAAAGAAATAAGGAGGAAAAAAATCACTTGATGGGATGGTGCACAGAGCTTATGGTGCCTTCATGACCCTCTCCTCAGGGTCTCCAAGGCTCGAGCTCTCACCGTGGGCGAGTCTAGCGCTCGGAGTTATGTATCATGTCCCCGTGTTTGTTCTGATTTCTTTTCTAATTACCCAGTGCATTTACTCATGTTGCTTTGTAAGCACGCATGTCCTTGTCACAACAAATAAGGAAAACTATGCAACTTACGTTTCTTTATGTAATTGCTTTCCCCAAGTCTTTCCAGGATGTTTGCAAGCACAATTTTATACACACATTTATACATAAATATGTACATATACATACAAATATGTATATGTACATATTTATATATACATATTTATATATAAAAGCATTTCTTGTATGAACATTCGATTGACTACATTTCATCTACATGTATATTATATTAAAAATATATAGAGATATATTTATATTATATATACTTCATATATATTTATATGTAAACACATATTTATATTATCTATATTTACATTGTATAGTTTTAAATGTGTTTATTGTATTTGTAAGTACTATGTTTTAAATGTGTATATATTATGTTAGCTATTCAAATATCTATTTGTATAAAATATATATATTTTTTTTTCCTTTGCAGCATGTAGTTAATAGGCCTCATGAAACTGTAGGTAGAATGCATACGCACTGGTACAAATTCCAACCTCTAAATGCCTTTCATGTCAGCCTAACCGATACCATCAGACAACTGAAAGGCCCGGTCCATTTATAAAGATAACATCCCAACCCGCTCTGATGTAGCGGACTTATGAATCAATTATCGGAACTCTAGTCGGTGATGTATCTATTCTGGATTTTAGAGTCATATATGTGAAGCTGAACTCCACACAGATAAACCATTCAACAGCCTATCATGATTCTTATCTGTGGTGTTTGTATCGCTCGCGTGTGGGAGGAAAAGCAAAACCCCACCGATGTTTACCGAGAAGACTTTACGAAGAAAAGAAAGAATATGTAACACGTTCTCTCTCTCTCTCTCTCACACACACACACACACACACACACACACACACACACACGTCAAGTGGCTTATTTTCTAAAAGAAATGGTGCACTCAAATAAAAGAATGGTAAATAATAATACCAAGAGCCCACCCATGCTTGGTGACAAAAAAAAAAAGTATGTAAAACTAATACGTGAAAATGAATGATCTGAAAACTCCATGTCTAAGCTTCTGCCTGTCATCATCACAGCCACTCAGCAGGCTGAGATCTGAGGGTCACAGGTTCAAAGCCAGCCCGGGCAAGAAAGTCCAGGAGACTCTGATCTCCAGTGAACCACCAGAAAACCAGACAGGGAGCTGTGGTTCAAGGGGTAGAGCGCCAGCCTGGAGGGAAAAAAGCTGACAGAGATTGCCCAGGGGAAGTTCGAATACCAGGACTAGAATATATAATGCTATATATATATATATATATATTATATTGTATTAGATATGATCTATATAATCAGTAACCACAAATCCATGATAATATAAGTTTCCAGTTAAATTTGATTATCCTGTATTCCAACGGGAAGAAGCACACATTTAAAAGCTTTCTTTTTTTTTTTTAAATGTATTTTTAAACATTTTTTTTAAAAGGCAGAAACACAAGCCATATGGTTCTCATGCAGAACCCGTGACCTGTAAGATTAAAATTAATGTCAGATCGCTGTCAGTTCTCTTATAAAGCACCCTAGGTCATTTGTTGAAAAAATAAAAATGCCAAAAAAAAAGAAATAAAAAAAAAAAAGAAAAGAAACCTTCCCCTCTTCTCTGATCCCATTAAAATGTGACAAACGAGTCAAGTTTTGAGATAGGAGCTGTTTACAGATTTTGAAGAACCCCAGAAACGAGCTGTTTCCCACTATTTTTTTTTTTAAGGCTTAACGAGGCGATAGCACATTTCAAATATTTCTAATTAAACTGACAGAGTGGGTGAAGATAACATCTCTGTATTTTTTTTTCCTTGTGGTAATAAAAATCTATTGATGTCCTGCCCTAAATGTTTCTTATCTGCAGTAGACAACAAAGATAAGCTAAGTTTAAAAGGAAGAAAATGGCGAGCGTGTGATGGGGTGGGGGGAGAATGTCACTGTCAAATAGCCAGTCCTGAAATGGCAGTATTAATTATTCTCCTAGACGTGCTTTCCAAGAAATCCTCACCTAATAAATACAAGCTTCACTAATCAAGAGTATTAAGAAGGTGTTTGAATACGTGTATGATACGTGCCACAAAAGGGTCTCAGAAGCGTCTTTTGGTAAGAAATTAAGAAGAATTTGACGTTTCCTGTCATTGTTGTCAGTGGTGGGGTTTGAACTCAGGGCCGGGGCGCTGTCCCTGAGCCTCTTCTTGCTATATTATTATTATTATTATCATTATTATTACTATTATTGCCACTACTGGGCCTTGAATTCAGAGCCTGGGCCCTGTCCCAGAGCCTCTTGTTGCTCTATTATTATTTTTAATTATTTTAATTATAATTTTTAATTATTATTATTGCTATTCCTGGGTCTTGAACTCAGGGCCTGGGCGCTGTCCCTGAGCTTCTTTCCCTCCAGGCTGGCGCTCTACCACTTGAACCACAGCTCCACGTCTGGTTTTCTGGTGGTTCATGGGAGATCAGAGTCTCATGGCCTTTCCTGCCTTCTCTCCTGTCTTGTCCCCAGCCAGGTCTCTGTCTGCTGCCTTGTCTCCAGCCAGGTCTCTGTCTGCCATCTTGTCCCCAGCCAGGTCTCTGTCATCTTGTCCCCAGCCAGGTCTCTGTCTGCTGTCTTGTCCCCAGCCAGGTCTCTCCTGTCTTGTCCCCAGCCCGGTCTCTGTCTGTCGTCTTGTCCCCAGCCAGGTCTCTGTCTGTTGTCGTGTCCCCAGCCAGGTCTCTGTCATCTTGTCCCCAGCCAGGTCTCTCCTGTCTTGTTCCCAGCCAGGTCTCTGACTGTCATCTTGTCCCCAGCCAGGTCTCTGTCATCTTGTCCCCAGCCAGGTCTCTGTCTGTCGTCTTGTCCCCAGCCAGGTCTCTGTCTGCCATCTTGTCCCCAGCCAGGTCTCTCCTGTCTTGTCCCCAGCCAGGTCTCTGTCTGCTGTCTTGTCCCCAGACAGGTCTCTCCTGTCTTGTCCCCAGCCAGGTCTCTGTTTGCTGTCTTGTCCCCAGCCAGGTCTCTCCTGTCTTGTCCCCAGCCAGGTCTCTCCTGTCTTGTCCCCAGCCAGGTCTCTGTCATCTTGTCCCCAGCCAGGTCTCTGTCTGCCGTCTTGTCCCCAGCCAGGTCTCTGTCTGCTGTCTTGTCCCCAGACAGGTCTCTCCTGTCTTGTCCCCAGCCAGGTCTCTGTCTGTTGTCTTGTCCCCAGACAGGTCTCTCCTGTCTTGTCCCCAGCCAGGTCTCTGTCTGCTGTCTTGTCCCCAGCCAGGTCTCTGTCGTCTTGTCCCCAGCCAGGCCTCTGTCTGCCGTCTTGTCCCCAGCCAGGTCTCTCCTGTCTTGTCCCCAGCCAGGTCTCTGTCATCTTGTCCCCAGCCAGGTCTCTGTCTGTCGTCTTGTCCCCAGCCAGGTCTCTGTCTGCCGTCTTGTCCCCAGCCAGGTCTCTCCTGTCTTGTCCCCAGCCAGGTCTCTGTCGTCTTGTCCCCAGCCAGGTCTCTCCTGTCTTGTCCCCAGCCAGGTCTCTGTCATCTTGTCCCAGCCAGGTCTCTGTCTGCCGTCTTGTCCCCAGCCAGGTCTCTGTCATCTTGTCCCCAGCCAGGTCTCTGTCTGTCATCTTGTCCCCAGCGGAGGTCAGCAGGGCTCATCGTGGTCAGTGTGGTCAGTGAGGTCAGTGGGGTCAGCGGGGGTCAGCGAGGGTCAGCAACCAGGCTCAAGGCACAGGAGGGGGAGGAAGAGGAGGAGGAAGAGTGGAAGAGCCCGGGGAGGAAAGGAGGGGTGGCCTTGATGAAGAGGAAAGGTCGTCAGGAGCTGCTGTGTGGAATGGTAACCAACTCCCTGGTGCAACTACTTCAAGAGAATAATAATAATAATAATAATAATAATAATAATAATAATAATAATAAATACCTTCAGGAATGAAAGGAAAGAGCAGCATTCTACATCCCGTCTTCCTCTGCTCCACTACACGACCTTGCTGCATCTTATCTTATCTTATATATCTTACCTAGTATATATAAAATGGGGGTTGGCTGGAGCTCTTGGGGGTCATCCCTCAGCTGTGATTTTGCTCATGCAGACGCTGAGGGCACAGGCACTGCAGAGTCTGGCTTGGCTCTGCTTCCCTGCCTTGCCGTGGACTGCATGCACTGCAGCGATAAAAGAAAAACATGAATAAAGGAAAAAGACAAGAAAGCCGAAAAAACAAAACAAAGAGAGACCCCTGATAATCCAGGGTCCTGTACATTCAGTTTCCTGTCCTCTCCAGGTCAGTGCAGGGGACTCTGGAAAGGCAGACGGTGGCTTCCTATCTCAGTGCTTCTGACGAGTTCAGTCACAGTAAAGTATTGATTCAATGCCTTTCTGCACGAAATGACTTAGCACCAGTCCTGGTCATTTGCAAATGGACCCTGTACACACATATGTAATATACATATATCATATATCATATAACTGCATATATATAATATACAGTTTCATGTGAGAGACCAAGAGTAGCTAGAAATTCTTTGGTTCTTGATAATCTCCTTGGAATATATATATATATATATATATTTTATACAGTTTTACGTGGAAACCTACTTTCAGTGTCTAATCGTTCCCACTTTATTTGGAATACAGAAAGGAAAAGGTCCATTTACTCAACTGGCCTTAGGTTTGTTTTTTTTTTTTTTGGAAGCAAAGAATTATGATGTATAATAATTTATTTTAATCATTCCCTTAAAAGGCTCAAACTGCTACATGTGACTTGAGGGGATAACATAGATGCATTTCCTAATGTGAAATAAAATAATACATTATTAAATAATTATTAGATAGTTAATTAATTAAATGTGAAATGAAATCAGAGAACAGGATTGCATTTGTGTCTCTTCCTAACCAAATCAAACCAATCCCATTCTTCTGGAATGGAAAAGCTGGATATAGTTAACAGGGTCTTTCTCCCTATCAGTAATATAATTTTTTTTACCTCATTTTACCTTGTTTGACAGTGTGTGGCACGCCGAGGAGACTGGAGTCCTGATTTTTCTCTCTACATTGAAGTTTTTCTCCGAATTGCAGTTCTCCCATTCCTCAGACTTTAATGATTAGTTTTAGGATAGGGACACTTGGAATTTTCCACCTATTTGACTATATAAAAGATATTGCTACAAAAGAAGGGTAACACAACTTATACACACAATTCTTAGTGCAAAAGAACTTGATGAGTGTTCTAATTCCATGTTTACCTCCAAGTTAACGTCAACAATGAACTTCACTACTTCACTTGACCTGAGAAAAAGAGGAGAAAAAAGCATCCATCAACCAAATCCCCCCAAACAGAAACACAGCCATAGACAATTTATAATTATTTCCTGATAGAAACACTGGTCTTAATTTGAAAAGTTATTTAAGACAGACCACATTTCACTTTTAAGGACTGGATTTCACTCCTTTAATCTAGATAGTAGAGTGAATGAATGGATGAATGGATGGATGATTGGATGGATGGATAGATGGATGTGGATGGATGGATGGATGGATGGATGGATGGATGGATCGATGGATGGATCGATGGATGGATGGATGGATAGTTGTGGATGGATTAATGGATGAATGGATGGATGGATAGATCGATGGATGGATGGATGGATGGTTGTGGATGGATTAATGGATGGTTGGATGGATGGCTAGATGGATGTCTATGGATGGATGGATGTGGGTGGATAAATGGACGGATGAATGGATGGATGGATGGATGGATGGATGGATGGATGGATGGGGATACTTTTGGTGTTGATTTTTATGCTCCACAAATGATACTGGTCACTAGTTTGTAATTCGAAATGGCAGCTGACGGTGGCGTTTCATTCTAGGTAGGTGGCAGAGGGAGAATTCAGGGGCATTTGCATGTTGGATTTCGGTAAATAAATGGTAAAGCTCATTGATAACAGAAGCCATTATAATTCGGAGAAGATTATATTCTCCACTTGGAGAGATAAAGGATAATGAGAGGTAGTTTGTTATTACTTTATCAAATACCTTCCTCTCGAGCTGATAAAACTCTCTCTCGAGACAGGAACGGTGGCTATTCTCGTGATTTCCAAAATCATTAATATCAGCATTTAAATGAGTTTGTGATGTATTTAACGCAGGCCGTCAGAGCCAGAGGTGAAATAAGAACCTGCCGCTTTCATAAAACCCGGAGAACTAAGTTATGGTAGACAATAAACCCAATTCTATTCAGGCTGGGCAGATGCAATGTGAAGATAATTTCCCATTAAAACCAAACCATGAGCCTTAATGACATATTAATTAGGTTACTTACAAAAAAAAAGCAAACTCGCACAGCAATTTTATTTGCTTCCCCCCTCCTTGGGTGTGAAAATGGACTATAGGTCTCTTTACAGATTACATTCGCATTTATTCATTTCTCCCTCTATTTTTTCTTCTCCTCTCAGTCCATTTCATATACTCTTTCTTGTCCTGAAACAGGCAAGTGTCTATATTTTTTTTCCTATTTGTATTTCTATTCTATTTATTTTCATTCATTTCTATTATTTATTCTGATTTTTTTTGTAGAGTGAAGTAATGCCAGTGGAATTTTGTTCTTGTTTTTTTTTGTAGTTTGAACAGAATTTCCTAGAGATTTGAGGTGAATGGGTTTCTCACACAAGAACAGATTAAACAGCATTAGACCAAAGTTTCCTTCAACTTATTCTACCAGCTATTTAGAGGACTATTATAATAATAATACAGATATTAACTGTTTTTTTTACAATAATTGTTTTTGAGAGAGAGTCTCACTTAGTAGACTGGAGCTGTGGCTCAAGTGGTAGAGCGCCAGCCTTGAGAAAGCTCAAGAACAGTGCTCAGGCCATGAGTTCAAGACCCAGGACTAGCAAAAAAAAAAAAATTAAAAAGGGTAGTGAGTATATTTCTTGTCAAACAGTGCTTCCCCCCTCCCTCATTTTCTCCCACTTATCCCCCCACTCCATCCTCCTCTCCCCCAAGTTGTAGATTTCATCTCCATCTTGCTTTCTTGCGTGTATGGCTGCTGCGCTGAGCAAACCAGCATTAGGGAAATAACCATCCAAGGTGTGGATTTATGTTTCCGAGGGGAAAACGGTTCAGTTGTTATTTCCCAGCATCTCTTGCTTTCCACCCAGGTTACTCAGAGAAGAAAATCAAGCTTTATAACCGGACAGGATGGAGGGTGAAAGAACCCAACACAGGAAAATATGTCACCAGCAAAAGTACTTTGGTTGGAGTTTTTCAGTCAGAAGTAATTTCTGGGGCATCAAGGGACTGTGACACAAGCGGGGTACACTTCAAATGGTGCAGTCCTGTTGCTTTCCTTCCTGTGCATGGGTTGTAGGGTTTTTCTCCAAGTGCAGGCACACGAGGCTGAGACAGAAATGGACTGGCACGTATAATGTAATATATTATTAGGACAATTCTCTCCAGGCTTGTCTGAATTACAAACAGTGAACGGCGTCAATTTTCTTATAACTACATCTTCAGACGTCTGTGTCCGATGATATCCAACTATTTGTGGATTTTAAACCAAATCGGTCCAGTTTTCGTTGATTGTATTTTCTGATTCTGCTGTCTGCTGTGTGAGGAAACCAGAATATAGCGCATGCATGCTGAGTGGGGGGGTCATAAATCTCATTTCCACCTTCTCTTTGTCAACACTGACAGTAACCTTGAGGAAATCTCTTCATCTCTTTGTGGCCTCATCATTCTGTGGTACAACTTGGATCATGATACTTATCTCCCTGGATATGAAGGAGATGAGAATGTTTGTAAAGCTTCCGAGATCGTTAGATAAAGTAAACTAGCACAGAATCGCTAATATGGAAAAAAAAATAATCCTTTCCTGCCAGTTTTCCCCTCTCCTCATCACTTCAAGATACTTAAGAACAAACGCCTCATCAACGTCGCTTTAAATTAGTCATATGGAAATGGAATGAGAAAGATGGAGAGGATCCGGGTGTAAGAAATACCAATGACTCCATTAAAATAATGAACTTATTTTTTTCTTCCTAGAAAAATAGGTTTTGCTTCGGCTGAAATGTAGAGTCTCAGAGGCAAAACCCAGAGAGAACAAAACTCCGCTCGTACTCTCTGAATCTTACCCAGCATCAATTCAGTTGACTCAAGTTGTGTGTCATCACAGTGCCATGGAGGGAGCTACAACTGCATTGAGGTGAAGATATTGGGTTCAATGTGGTGGCTGGTCTATGAGCTGTATTTCTAGTGCTAGGAAAGCTGAGTTAGAAGGACCCTGAGTTCAAGGCCAGCCCTGGGGTTTATTGGGGGTGGGGTGAGGAATCAGGAACAACTTTAAACTGTTTTGGAATTTGAAGTCATATTTTCTACAAAATTAACAAGTGCTCAGCACTGGAAGAGAATCCTGAAGCCGAATGTAAAGTATTCACCCTTGGTGATTTTTTAAAAAATAAAATAACATCGGGAGAGGAACACAGCTTTACGTGTTTGTGTATTTTTTCCCCTTAATATCTGAAATCCACCATGTAAGCTCTCATTTTAAGAATCCAAATGAAATGCATAGATAAACTACTAAGGGAACAGAGGGGAAAATAATAATAAAATAAGATCAGAAATCAGCGAGGTAGGAACATTTCAGTAGAGCAATGTCAGCAATGACATTATTTTAGGAGTTCTAGAAAAGTGTGGGAAGTTTCAGTGATGTTTACAGGTCTGGAAGAGAAGAAATCACTTTTTTTTTTGCCAGTCCTGGGCTTGAGCTCAGGGCCTGAGCACTGTCCTTGGACTTTCTCAAGGCTAGAGCTCTACCACTGGAGCCTCAGCACCACTTCTGGCTTTTTCTAAGTATGTGGTACCAAGGAATTGAACCCGGGTCTTTGTGCATGCTAGGCAAGCACTCTACCACTAGGCCAAACTCCCGGCCAAGAAATGATATTTTTATTCACTCACAGTTATCTCTATGGGAAAAAAGAAATCCAAGAACTCTAAGTCGTCTGGCTGACTTGAGCAAATACTGCTGATTTTGACAAAAACAAAAACGGTTCTTATGTTCAGAGATTGAAATTGGCTGTTAAGGGGTCAAATCTTCTGATAAATACAGATATAAGTTCAACATAGTTCCAGTGAAAAAGTCAGGCTGATGTGCACTGGAAAACAATGATGATAAAATGTCTGTGGTTTTTGGATGAAGAACAAAGCTAGAAGCCCGATGTACTGGTTTTCAGACTTACTGTACACTTAAATAATCAACATAGTACAGCGTCAGTGAAGGAACACACAGCTTTCTATAGAAAAATAACACGCAAGGCTATTCAGTGGAGAAGGATACATTTTCAACACATGGTGCTGATAAATATTGGACATTCTGTATCAAAAACTGACACCATCCATGTACTTGAAAACAAGGAATCTTGGAGAAATCAAAGATCTAAGCATATATTTAGAAATGCATAAGCCACTACAAGCCAGCAGGGGTGGTTAAAAAAAAATCTATGTGGCCTTAGCTTAGGGGAGAGATTTTTAGATAACACATCAGAAGCATAATCCATGAAAGAAATTGAGAGAGAGAGAAAGAGAGAGAGGGAAGAGAAAAAAAAAACAGATGGAGTTTAACTTAAATATCATGCTCAGAAAAAGACAGAGCTAAACGGAAAAGGTCAGCCATAAGCAAGAAGAAGATAACCCTAGAGGGGGAAGAAATTGAGTTAAAAATAAAAAAAAACCCATAAAGATGTAGAACATACTCCAGTGATATGGAAATCGTCACACGGATCCCTCGCACGGATACAGCTGACGGAGGTGATTTGAAATGTCGGTGCTTAGAAGTCTGCTTGCACACGCGATCACGCTGGAAGCATATCATTAATCACGCCTCGTGTGGAACACAACAGACGGGCGCTGCTAAATGTTGGCTAGCAGAAGACTCTTGGCCCTTGAAAAGGCACACGCTGTTAGGTCATGTCGAAACCAAGTGGGCATGTTAAATCTAGGGACAGGAACAACCGTCAGTTCATAAACTAAAAATGAAGATTATTCAAGGGCAGGGTGGGAGATGTACTGGATTCCTCAGTGGCTTTGGTGAGTGGCTAGCCTTCTGTTTAACTCCTTCAAGACAATCAACGTTTATTCTCTTTTTCTTTTTTTTTTTTTTGAAAAGAATTGGCAACTGGGGTGATGGATTAAGTGAGAGGCCATGTTTTCTGGTGGTGAAACGAGGTGAGTTTTCTCGGTGATGTATATTTATGGTACAGCCTTGTAAACCTTCTGTGATAATGATGACGGGGGAAGAAAGGAAAAATGAAATCCTATCAAAATACCTGAGGAGGATTCCTTCCAAATGTCACCCCAACAAGAGAAATGACAAAACAACAAAAGAAACGTGAAAGAAGAAAAAGGAGGAGAACAAGGAGGAGGAGGAGGGGGAGGAGGAGAAAGAAGAAGAAGAAGAAGAAGAAGAAGAAGAAGAAGAAGAAGAAGAAGAAGAAGAAGAAGAAGAGGACGAGGAAGAAGAAATGAATCTACAGAAACAAAGTCCCCAAACTACAGCCACACAATGTGCATATAATATATAATATATGTTATATATCTTATTATGTATTATGCATACATTATTCATTTATATATGTATTATGTATACAACACGAATACATTTTATATCATATATATTTAGTTTTTTTGTCAGTTGTGGGTCTTGAACTCAGGGCCTGGGCCCGGTCCCTGAGCTCTTCAGCTCAAAGCTAGTGTTCTATCACATTCAGCCACAGCTCCACTTTTCCAGTTTTCTGGTGGTTCATTGGAGATAAGAGTCTCACAGACTTTAGTGCCCAAGCTGGCTTTGAACTGCAGTCCTCAGAGCTCAGTCTCCTGAGTAGCTGGGATTACAGGTGTAAGACACTGGCACCCGGCTTACATATTTTATACAGAAATATATTCTATAGAATACAGAATATAGAACGTATAGCAGAATATATATTATGTATATAATATATTGTGTATGTATATGCAATATGTTGTATATTATATAATCATCTACATACAATATGTATTTTGTACATGTGATATATACATTATATTTATATTAATTACGTGCATGAGCTATATATGTTATAAATATATAGTCACGTGCAAGATGCAAATTTGGCCATACAGGAAAACCACACTTTGTCTTTTTTTTTTTTAAGAATGTAACTCAACTGATCATTTGACTCATGAATCTAATCTAATAACATCCTCAATGATGTAACCATGAAATAAACATCCCGCCAGAAACCCGGGCCATCAGAGAGCAGAAGACGCCTGAACTGAAATAAGACTTGGAAATCCAAGCTTGTTTCACTTGATTAAAATGGGAAAATCATTGAGTTATCTGCACGCCTCTTCTCTCCCCCCCCCCGCCCCGTCCCTTGCTTGACATTTACAAGAGCAAATTTTATTTCCCTCACTCCCTTCCCTTCAAATAAACGGTGATGGTAGGAAACAAAGGTGGTTGTTTGAAGATCTGATTTAGAGGTGAGTGGTTTATTGCTTCCCCGTCTCCAGGAAAATGAAATTGGTGTGGTGGACAAGTGGTTGTGTTTGAAGAAAGGGGGATCGAGGTCCTGAGGCGAGATGGTGGGAGACCCCCGAGGCTGGAACTGAGAGTGGTGGGGAAGTCCTGAATATCAGGACTTATCTCCTCTCAGAGCCTCCACCCAGCGGGGAAACCTGGAAGACGGCCACTACCAGAAAACAAAAATCATTGCAGCACATTCAAAAACTTGTATTTGGCTTCCAAAGTCAGACAGGCAGAGCCGGCCTCCAAGTCTCCACTGAAAGCAGAGCTTAGCGGTGGCTCCTGCCTGCACCCCCAGCTGTGCAGGAGCCTGAGATCTGAGGACCGCAGTTCAAAGCCAGCCCTGGGTGGGTGGGTGGGTGGGTGGGGGCAGGAAAGTCTGTGAGATTCCAGTTAATCACCCCAAACCTGTGTTGTGGCTCAAATAGTAGGACTCTCACCTCCAAGTGCAGAAGTAAGGACAACACCCAGGCTCTGAGTTCAAGTCCCACACCCGCAGCATTTAAATACACAGGTGTTTTACATGGGACATAACCACGTGAAAAATACAAAACCGAATTCCTTCTAATCTCAAGGGAGGGGAGAGGGCTGGGAAAACCCTTCTGTCAAATTCTGCTAATATTTGGCAAATAAGACAGGGGCCCTGAATGGCTGAAAAAGGGTCTAAAAAAAATAAATGCAGTGGCTTCCAGTTGTCCCTCAGGCCTTGTGGCCTTAAGAGCTGACAATTTTATTTGAATAAATACTGGCTTCATCTAGAAGAAACACCATTTATTTATTTATTTATTTATTTATTTATTTATTTATTTATTTATGTGGGTTTTTTTTTTTTTTGCTTGGACAATGCAAAAGCCATATTTCACTTGCTCTCCCTCTCAGGGCCTTGATATTTATCATCAAGTTTAATACGCTTGAAATTCCTCAAAGCATCTGAATTTAGATGATCTAAAAATGAAAAGGCACTCTACAGCACTCCAGTTCCGTGGTGGCTGGGAACAGATGTGCAGCGATATAAATTAATTAACTCTACATTTTATTACACTGATTAGAGCATCTTAAATCCTGGCAACAGATAACGGCATTTTTTTTTAAAAAAAGTATTCCTTAATTTTAGCTTATTGTAAAATGGGTGTGTGTGTGTCTGGATCTCACTTTCCTCAATCATAGAGTTTTAAGGATTTTTTCCCCCCTAAGATATTCTTTTTCATTTAAATAAATAGCAGCATCAAGCGGTAATTTTTAAATTCCAAAGTTTCTTCTTTATTTTTTATTTCTCTCTCTCTCTTTTTTTTTAATGTGTTGGTCATGGTTGAACTCGGGGCCTGGGTGATGACCCTAAGCCTCTTTCTGCTCACGGATGGCGCTCTACCCCTTGAACCACAGCTCCACGTCTGGTTTTCTGGTGGTTCATTGGAGATCAGAGTCTCATGGATTTTCCTGCCCGGGCTGGCTTTGAACCTGTGATCCTCAGGTCTCAGCCTGCTGAGGAGCTGGGATGCTAGGCATTCACCAGACAAATGTATTCTTCATAACTCAGAAGACATTTCAGCTTTCTTGACCATCTGCAAACCCCTATTGCAGACAGGTTAAGTTTTCTGAACTTTCCACTTGGGCTGCAGAGGGAAAAGCCCCAGGGCTGTGACGCCATGGAGGAAATCAGAAATCAGCTTTCCCCCACTCTGCCTCCCGTGTGACCCCCTGTCCACCCAAGGTTCCAGGAACGTACGTGGAATACATGGAGTTAGACAGACAAGGTAGGTCTGTGCGCAGAAAAATAAACCTTAGGGAGAGGAAAAGGAGGCCCTCCTTCTGAATGTGCTGAGAAGAGAAAAAAAGGGACGATGAAAGGAAGGCAGGCAGGCAGGAAGGAAACAAGCATAACATAATAAAAGAGATTTCTTGGTTATTAATAAAAGTTGGAGGTCTGAATGAGATCTTCAAAACAGATTTTTCTTCCCTTCATCTTCCTCCCTCTTCTCTCCCTCCTCCTCTTCCTCCTCCTCCTCCTCCCCCTCTTCCTCCTCCTTTTCCCTTCCTCCGTTCCCAGGAATAAACATACATTATTATTTCATTTGTAGCAAGATTTGAGGCTGGGATATTGTGGATCATGTAAATGACTATGTGGAGAAATAAATTCACATTGCGTTCTGAAATCGCTCCTAATGAGGCATGCTTGAAAAAGAAAAAGATACATAAAGCCCAAGGAAAAGTTAGACAAAACTTGAACAGAACAGGAATTAAACTCCACGCTAAAGAATAAAGTCGTGGTTTTTCCTTTAAAAAAAAATGTGGTAACCTTATTCCCAAAAGAAATGTCCTCTTTTTCCAACTTAAGTAATTGCAACCCCTCTGTACAAAAATATTACAAAAATATTTTTTTAAAATATAGTGGCTGTGGCTTTTGTTGGTTTTGTTTCGTTTAGGCCACTTATTTCTAGATAATCACTTCCATTTTCACTAATTACCATTAATTATCTGCACGAGGTACTCCGATTGCCCATGTATCTTTGATAGCTCTCCCTGATTATTCTATTGAAGTATGTAATATAGTATCATTTTTTCCCCCAAAGCCATTCGTTCTTTGTTTGCTAGTTTTGATGTTTTGTCTATGAAGGCCAAAGAGCTACTGTGAATTCGGTACATTTTGTAACTCGCGGGAGGCAAATGCTAATTGGATCTATTGGAAGCACCTCTTCTTCAGTTTGTCTTCTTTCATGCTTGTGAACACGTGCAGAGGAAAATTCGCTGCTTTGAACCCTTTTTTTTTTTTCCAATTAGAACAAAGAAGAGTTAAGGATCAAAGTTTGGTAAAAAAATTTTTCTCGTAAAGAAAATAGGAAGTTTTCAGGGCGGAATCCAGAAAGCGCATTTTCAGTATTAATAATAATAATAATAATAATCTTATTTGAAGAAAGAGGTATGAAAATGTGGCCATTTATTTAAGAACAAGAACTCTGATTCCTCAGGTCAAGCCATCCACGTGTAAAAAGCGACTCAATATCATTTCTTTAAAAGTATCTTTAACAGATGCTAAGGAACAATCATCACCATGGTATTTCCTTTGTGTTCGTGATCACAATGTAAGAGCCTCACAAACAAAGTGGTCATCTCCCAGAAATAACTAAAAACCAATCAAAGGCCAATCAATGTAACTTACCCCTGAGCCTCTGCAGGAGAACGTGGATTTTTCTAATTTATTTTCCCTATGAGCTTCCTACTTACCTTGGCCTCCCCCACTCCTTCCCGACCACCTCCCCCCCCAAAGAAAATACATCAACTATTTAATTCTGATTTTTAAAGAGCAAAATAATTGACTATATTACAAGAGCCTCATTCACCATGGCAAGCGTCTGATTCTGTCATCTCAAGTGCTTTTTAAAAATCACTCCCAGCTGAGGGCGACAAGCAACGAAGCAGGTACTTTCTCTAGGACACCTTCTCCAGTGAGAGTCCTCAACCCATCTCCAGCCTTCGTAATAATCAAGTGTTCACTCAAGTCAACTCCAAGGCCAGCGGAGAGCACAGCTCTGTCTGAGTTTGATGCCAATCACACCTCTTCATGGAAGCCCTGAAGCTTCCTCTAAAAGCGATTGCACTGATCACGCCCCCCGCCCCCATTTGAAAGCCACCTGGGGTGCAGAAAACACCCATAAGGTGACAAATCCACCAGGAAGGGGACTTTATTTTGCCTTGTGCATTTTGGGAAGTTTGGAAAAGGGTGACAGAAAGGTGGTGTGTCCTAGGTAATGGCAGGGGTTCTACAGAAGACATTCTTGGTACCTGCTGACAGCAGACGGCCACACCTATGGAAGTGACAAAGCTACATGACTTGGTGGCTTTTCCAAGGGAGGCTGAGACCAGAGGAGAGCCGTGGAACGCCAGGGGAGGCAGAAAAGCCTGTGACACTCTGATTTCCAATGAGCCACCATGAAGTCTGGACGTGGCGCTGTGGCTAAAAGTGGTAGGTCGCCAACCTTGTGCAGACACAAACAAAACAAAAAAATAAAAAAAATAATCAAAACCTCGGGGACAGTGTCCAGGCTGTGAGTTCACACTGTCACACACACACACACACACACACACAGAGAGAAAGAAAGATGCAAAGTGGGAATCTCAAAAGCACAAATAGTATTAAATTTGATTTTTTTTTTTTTTGGTGAGAAAGTTCCCAATATGATTCACACCCAGTTTGATCGAGATGCTTCAACGGCCCCTGAGTTTCCAATAATTAATACATCCTTCATTAATTATCTTTATCAGGCAATGCTAGGCAAGCACTCTACCACTAGGCCATGCAGCCCTTGCTTAGATTTTCATACATTACCAAAGTACCAAGAATCTCACGTACATTGGTTAAAAGGGATATTAGAATTTATGCTCACCATCGAGTTCAAACCCCGGGATTGGCGTATACACACACCACCACCACCAACAACAACAACAACAAAACAATCTAAAAACACAACCTAAGACTGCAAAGAAACAAAAACAGAAACAACAATTCCGTCAAATTCCATGGCTGTCTCAGTTTTCCCGGGCAAGTTTCTGATCTGTCTTTTCTAAGTAATCAGAAAGGCTTTTTTTCCCCAAAGCATTTGAGGGAAGAGCTCTGGGGAAAATCCAGAAAGTCACAGACAGACCTGGCTTGCCTGGGTAGGGTACAGGTGTAACTCTGGGCAGCTGCTGTCATTTTTTTTTTACAGCAGGGAGATTTATGCTTTTATTATTATTTTTTTAATTTTTCTAAAGATAAATTCTTATTCATAAGGTAGATCTTTATGCATTCGTTTGGGCAGGCTGTGTGCTGTCTCCGTCATCGAGAAACATTGTGTTTGCTTGCGGTCTTTATCCTATTATTTTCTTTGGAGGGATGTGTGTAAGTTGAAGAGATAACGCTCTCCTTTACCCCCGACTCCATCTCCATGTCTTGTATTGTATTTAATAAACAACAACAACAACAAAAGCACAGCTCATTTAGGAGATTATGTAATCATTCAACATATTCATATATATAATCATTCAATATATGTGTGTATACAGGTCTTTTGTCAGTCCTGGGTCTTGAACTCAGGGCCTGGGCGCTGTCCCTGAGCTTCTTTCCTTCCAGGCTGGCGCTCTACCCCTTGAACCACAGCTCCACGTCTGGTTTTCTGGTGGTTCACTGGACATCAGAGTCTCCTGGACTTTCCTGCCCAGGCTGGCTTTGAACCCGTGATCTTCAGATCTCAGTCTCCTGAGGAGCTGGGGTGACAGGCGGGAGTCCCTGGGTCCCCAAAATACTTTTGAGCTGATCAACTGTGTGTAAGGGAATTCTACTTATTTTTATTATTAAGAAAACCCCATACTTGCATAATTTAAAGATAAACAAGTCACACTGTTATCACTAAAGTTCAAGTGAGTTACCAAGTTATAGATGAATTATGCATCATGGTGGTTATGACAAAACAGAACCACACTTCCTAAATACGCTGGTACTTAGGAGATGTTTTTGTTTTCCTTTTCAATTATTATTGTGTATGTGTGTGTGTGTGTGTGTGTGTGTGAGCTCCAAGTTCCAAGCTTCCATAATTGTGTTCTGTCTAAGTGACATTTTTAGTCTAAGTTCCTAATGGTAGAAATTACATTGTTGTTGTTAAATGTATGCTGGTTGGAGGGGGAAAAAATGTGTGTTTGATTAAAGGCTAAAAAAAAAAAACCAACCCGTGTTTTCTTTTCTTTTTTAAAGGGCCTATGATCGATAGGTGGCATTGAAAACTAAGTGTTTCAACATTTGTGTGTCTGGATGCGTGCAGGAGTTGAGGCACGTTGAAAGGGTGGCTTGTTTGGTTTGGTTTTGTTGCCTTTGCATTTGCTCTGCATCAGGGTCTTTCAAGATTGCTTCACCCTGAAGTCAAGGTCTAGGTTTTTCTGTTGTTGTTGTTGTTGTTGCATTCAGGAGAACCTCGTGCTTGAGCGCTGGAAATTTCCACCATCCTCTCTCCAGGCTTGGATTGAAGGATGGCTGTCTATTCTTCCATGCTCTTTAATTCTCCAGTGTGAAGGCCATTTGTCATTGAAAAAAAAAAAGAAAAGAAAGAAAAGAGTTACCCTGCTCCAGCGAGGCAGATAAGATGTTTTTTAAATATATTCCGAGATTTATTTAATAGGTTTGACCTTTCTAGAAACCACACTTATCCATCACGGAAGCCTATGATCCATCAATTTGTACTGCATCAGCTAGAAAACAGGCTTGAGCCCTGGCAGGGGAAGGAGGGAAGGAGGGAGGGAAGGAGGGAGGGAGTGGGGGAGAGTTTATATTCTCTTTCCCTCCAGGGATTTATATCAAAACCCCGTGGACAGCCCCTCCAATTAAGGAGGAGAGTTGGGTTTTTTTTTCCCACCCCCCAGTGCAGACCCATGTGGAGGCCTCTTAGCAAGGTCAAGGTCATGCAGTGAACTTGCCTTTCAACCCGGATTCTCCTTCAGATTTGAGTAGCGGTAAAGGGTGAGTGTCACTCGTCCTTCCCTCTGCCTTATAGCCTGTGGCGGATGGCAACCCAGGACCATGCTTTGAAATTTTAAGGGTTTGGCTTCAGGAATTCACAATTCAAGTCCCACTGATTTTATATATCTATATAATATGTATACACACATATACATATATGCACATATGTATGTATATATAACATGTTTTTGAATGGCAAGTCATATTGAGTTCCTATATATATGAAATATATATTATTTATAAGCTATCTATTATATCTTTTTTTGTTCAAGGCTAGTGTTCTTCCATTGAGTGCATATCTATTATATAGTATGTAATATTGCAATGTGTAATATAATGCTATAATATATTATAATATGTAAGGTACTACGTAGTATATTATATGTACTACTGGAATATGTTATGTATTGTGATGCATTCTATATATTTTATTCCATATAATTGATTGTGATGGATTATATATAACTTATTCCATAACAAATATTGCGTAATTTAAAGATGAAGTTGTACCAAGTTATCCGTGAGTTACAAAGTTGTAGATTAATTATGCATCATGATGGTGATGGTCGTTGTATTGTTATATTATATATTACATATATGTACAAATATATTTTTGAGTACCTGAAGTTGACAGACACAGGCCTGGCTACTGAATCACTTTTGTGCCAGCCCCAAATCTACTGCAAACCTGTTTGCTTTCTCTGATATCACTCATCTCATACGAAACACAGGGAAAGACGGCTACAGGTGAGTCCAAAAAGAGCGTGTGTAATATGGTGATTTTGTTGTTTCGGGGTTTTTTTGGCCAGTCCTGGGTCTTGAACTCAGGGTCTGGGCGCTGTCCCTGAGCTTCTTTCCCTCCAGGCTGGCGCTCTACCCCTTGAACCACAGCTCCACGTCTGGTTTTCTGGTGGTTCCCTGGAGATCAGAGTCTCCTGGACTTTCCTGCCCTGGCTGGCTTTGAACCTCCATCCTCAGATCTCAGCCTCCTGAGCAGCTGGGAGGCCAGGCGGGAGCCCCAGTGCCAGGTTTAAGATGATGCATCTAATCAGGATATTCAACCCAAGTTCAGCTCCAAAGATCAACTAATTCACACAGCTTCGTAATGAATCATGAGGACACTTCTTAAGCCAGGACTGGCCTCCCCTCACAACGATTTCCTGGATATATACACATATGTATTTATATATATTTGATTGTATGAATGCATTAAATGGTACAATAATTAATATAGTTGAATAATGGTCGTGAGTGCAGATTTGAACACACGCCCGGATGAAGAGATTGACCTCAGAGTGGTTTTCGTCGTATTTCAATTCCTTTTTGGACAGCTCGCATGACAGGCTGATCTGCTGGTAATGGAAGAAAGTATGGAATGCATTCACTAAGTAGTGAAATATCAAGAATGTATATGTACATTATATACAGTATAATACGCATGTGCAACGCAACACGTTCTATGACGTACATATAATGTCTAAGGTACACATTCTGTGTGATATATTATATACTATGACATCCATTAGATATTAGATACACAAAGTGCATGTACACTATCTGTGCTACACATGCATACATTATACTAAATATTTACATATAAGATTTTGTGCTAGGTATAATATAGTATGTTATTTATTCTATAATCTATGTTATACATTAATATGTTTCATATACAAATATAACATATAATGAGTACATGTTATAAATCATGACCAATAACATATATTATATGTGATATAATGCATGTGTGCATGTATACACACATGCGTAAATACACATTAAGAACATTCAGCCTAGATGTATAAATATATATAGACACAGAAGACGCCATGTATGTTTAGATTTCTACATACATACACACACACACTCACACACACACACACACTCACACACACACACACACACACAGCAGTCATTATCTTTGCTACAAAGTGTTTTGTTTGGGTTTTGACATTTCCTTTTAGCTTTCAGAATAAACACATGAGAAAACAGCCACGATTTCCACGCCAACAAACTGCGAAAACTCACTGGGCTTCCGAGACCTCTAACTCACTCAGGGACATAAGAGACAAGGGACAGAAACACAGCCCGGAAAGAAAGAAAATCAGAAAAAAACAAACAAACAGGGAAAGAAATCCTCTTACGTCTTAGATCCGTCAGTACCTCTGCCTTCTGTACTTGGTTTCTTTAACACACAACAACAACAACAACAACAACAACACACACACGCACACACACACACCACCAAGGCTGGATGGTGAGGTTTGAGGAGAACAGGTCCAGCCATTCCAGATCCACTTCAGAAGCCAATCAACACCGGCAAATCCCAGTGTTGTGGAGGGTGGAAACTCGAGGAAGGCTTGGAATAGATAATACTAATAGGTAATAATAATAATAATAATAATAATAATAGGTAAAACAGTTCTCCACACCCACGGTGGGCTGGGCTGGGCTGGGAAGAGCTGTGAAGTTGTGTTGTCTTGCTTTTCAAACACCCCATTTCCAGAAAGGAGGTGACAAGGTACCCCTGTCACCAGAACAGTGAGCACAACGTGTCACTCACGCGAGACTCACTCTCAGCTCACGCCGGCTGTCTTCACCAAGGACTAGGAAACCCGAGAGTATGTGTGAGCTGAGATATCTAAAGAAGACTGTGGTGGAGAGTGAGCAGATTTCAATCTGTCAAGAACATAGCCTGCTTTTCCAACTCGGTTCAGACATCCACACTCACTCATTAAAAAAAAACATATATATATATATATATATATATATATATATAAGCTTTCCTAAAGATAGAACAATTTCATTTTTGTGTATGGTATTTTAAATAAATAGAATGTTCCAGGCCCGAATAGAGTCCAAAAACCTTCAATATTTCATTTAAATACTTTTGAAAACGACATACAAGGGCTCAGCTTGTTCTTGTACTTTGTGTCTTTTAAATCGGAATTTTCCAAACTGTGTTTTATGTATTTATTTCTTTATTTTTTGCACAAATAGCTCCGTTCCACCCACGAATCACTGAATCTATTTAGCATCTTCTGAAGAGGTGTAATTTTGATTTTTTTGGGGGAGGGAAAAATGTGACATTTGTTTTTGTGCCAATGCATTTGTCAACGTTAGTGTAATTAGCTCAAGTTTCATCAACAGGCTGCACAATCTGTTCAGAGAGCGACTCTGAATTTTGAATTAGGGACTCTAGCGAGAGCTTACACGGTGGGATATGATTTAAAGATCTGATGTGTGAGGGAAAGAAAAGAGGAAGGGATATCTTTTTAGCAAAATTGGAAGGATTTTTAAAAAAGATTTTAAGCTGAATAGTAAAAATAAATAGGAAGCTTTTTTAAACCATATGTTGTTTCTCCCCCTTGCGACTGTCTCCCTCCCAAAATAAATAAGTAAATAAATAATAAATGTATGTTCTAAGCCAGCTCAAGCAGAAAAGTTCCCAGGAGACTCTTATCTCCAACAAACCAACCCGAATCACAAGTGGAGCTGTGGCTCAAGTGGGACAGCGCCCAGGTCCCGAGTTCAAGCCCCACAAGCGACAAAATTAAAAATAAACACAGATGTACTGTAGGATTTCAGTTCCTGGATAACGGAGGTACTGTCAACCATTCTGGATAAACAATGCTTCTCAAATCACCCATCTTGAATCTGTCATTCCTCTCAAGGGACTGATGTTTATTCTTCCTCTCCTAGCTCTCTCTATCATAAACACTTCTAATATGGGAAACATTTAGTGCTTGTTCACTTTTAAGTCCCAGAAAAAAATTCTAAATTCTCTCCCTCCTTCTCACTCCCTCCCTCCCTCCCTCCCGAGACTCCTGCAAGTTAGATTTAGGAAAAGTGGACTGCAGAAGTCGTGAATTTCCATCTTCTCCCACAGCCGACCATGACACGTGGGTCCCCTGGTGGGATGTAATCGGAAATTATATCCTGAGTAGCTTTCATTAGCTGTGCAAAAGCACCTTCCCCATTTCCTGATGGTGCAGTGCCTGGCAGATAGGTTATTTACCCAACAGGAGAGACACCAAGACCCTTAGGAAAGAAACATTTTGGAATTTCCCTGAATTATTAAACAGGACTGGAAGGATGGAGATAGCCTAAATTATGATTAAATTATTAACCAGCTGCCATTTGTCCACCGGGAAAATGGAGTGCTGGGGTTTTTTTTTTTCATGTGCTGGTCTGGCTTTTTTTCCTTCTTCATTGCCCACTGCTATGACTATTCCCCTGCTCTCCTGCTCTCAGCTCTATGCCCGAGCTCTTGTGAGGTTAGATCCGTGTAGTTAGCTCTCCAATGAATCTATCTAGACGATTTCTAGATAATTGCCTCCAACCAAGACTTAAGAGTAACACTGACTAGATCTCCAATGGGGATTTCATAATACCACGCTTTATTCCCTCGCTCTCATCGATGACTATCTCATGTAGCAACAAAAGGAAATCTATATCCTATTGCGTGTGTGTGTGTGTGCGCGCGGGTGTGTATTATTATTCATCCTACCATATTGTCTTTTCCTGATTTTCCATGTTGGACTCTCTTCCTATAATCAGGATAAGACTCTTCTGCAATTCCCATTTTCATTATTATTTCACTGGAAAATGCTAAAGCAAACCAACGAAGGGCTTACAGTTATATAAAGTCTGACAAAGAGTATATTTCCTTCTGGATAAGGTCATCCCTCCCTTTCCATATTAGATTCTTGACTTTGCCTCTGTGTGCCTCAGTTTACCTCCTCTCGGTGTGGTTTCTCATCTTTCTTAATAAATATCACACTCCCGCCATGCGGTGCGTTCTGTTTTAGATTCGTGTGTTAGAGCTTTTCTCCCATTATCCATTAGACTGTATATTCTTATATTCTGAGCCAGGCTTTCCTTACATAACCTAGGGTAACTTTGACCTCATGCTACCCCTGGCTACAATGCATTTTCTGAAAAAGGAGAAAAAATAGGCCGTATTGGTTTCCCTCTACAGGAGACTTTCATAGCATGACCTCCACCAGGCAAGAAATAGCAATGACAATGATGATGATGATAAGATTGATATATCTCCAATGTCTAGAGGAATGCTGGGCGTTTATTAGAAACGTAATGCTTCTTTGATGAATGAATTAATACAGAATCTCAGCTCACCCCAAATTCTCCTATGAAATGACTGAAGCTTTTCATGCCTAAATTTTACCACTGTTTTTTTTTTTTGGCTCCTCGGTTTACCTTTACTAACCTAAATCCATATCTGACCATGCGCCAGTGGAAACTTTTGGTAATGATTATTTTCTTTTTCGGCTTGATAGGATTATGGCTGCAAACTCATTGACTTTATGATTTTTTTTACCACTAATTAATAGTTTTTTTAAAACGAAAAAGAAGAAGAAGGCTGGACCTACTGGGAACTGTTAAATTTGAATTAGATCGCTAATTCTGGTCATAAATTATTTATAGTCAGTGCCTGTGTTTGCAGCGGAGAGAAAGGTTTCAACTCTCCACCATCTGAGGATGTGCAATTCTTGCTGGTATTTGCCACTTGAGAGATTCAGACAGATAACTTGGAAGAGAAGGGCAAAATGCATCTGGAGAATTCGTTTTCCAACTTTGCAATCAAGACGGAAATCACAAATTCACGCTCGGTTGTTTGAGGATTCACAGTAGTTTCGGAAAATCATTCAACATTTTTCGTGTTGCAAGCTGTATCGTGTATGTATATATATTATTTTCCTCCTCCAGTCAACCTCATTCCGAGAAAATATAGAGAATAATAACTAACTATGGACAGGGGAAAGCTGACTTCCTTAGACAGTTTATTGCTGTCATTAATTTGTTGGATTTCACTAGATCTAACTACGTCTCTCTGGGATCCCATGTCCTCACGATTTTGAAGGTTTGCCTCAAAAGTGTCTATCAACCCCTGCAGAGGCAGACAGATTGAAGATTATTCATGACGAACGGGTAAAATGTGCAAATCCCGATTACCAGCTCAGGTTCAAGGCATGTAAGTCTTCTGCTGGGAATCACAAACAGCTGGGCTCCGGTGTCTCAGGTCTGTCACCCCAGCTTCTCAGGAGGCTCAGATCTGAGGATCGCAGTTCAAAGCCAGCCTGGGCAGGAAAGTCCATGAGACTCTGATCTCCAGTGAACCACCAGAAAACCAGACGTGGAGCTGTGGTTCAAGGGGTAGAGTGCCAGCCTGGAGGGAAAGAAACCCAGGGACAGCGCCCAGGCCCTGAGTGAGTTCAAGTCCTAGGACTGGCACAGAAAGAAAAAAACCACAAATAATGGCCATTATAAGGTCTTGTGTCACTTACTGCTCTCTTCCATAGGGCCAGAAACTAAATGTGGGAAGTCTGCCACGTTTTCTCTCGCATTCTACCCAGTCTTCCATTTACACTCACGTGCCTTCCACTAGCCTTGAACTCCAAACTCTGGGGCTGACAGACCTTGTTTCTTGGTGACTGGGGAATCCCATCTTCTCTTATCAGAAAGATAAAGGAGCGAGAAGGAGGAGGAGGGTCGTTAGGAGAGGAGCTGTTCAGTTACCCCGGTCTAGAAGGGTGACATGGGGGAATGCAACAGGGAGATGCAGAGCTGCCCCATTTTGAGAGGTTGACTCGGCAGTCTTCTCCTCCCCCGTCAACTCCCTGTCACACTGAGCAGGGAGCCATGCCAGCAAACCACATCCACTCCAATGGAGAGCAGAAGAGGGGACGCCATGGTGGCCCAAGGCCTGGTGGAGCCTAAATAGGGTCAGAGTCAAGGGTCAAAGGCCCAGGGAGATCAAGACACAGGACTGGCCAGCCCAGTCACCAAAGTCCCCACCCACTACCTGGGGATGGGACTTCACCTTCCTCCACCAAGAAACCAAGATGGCGCCAGTGAAACCCACCGTTCTCTGCCATCCTGCATGAGGCCAGGTGAGACCCAGTATCCTTATTTCAAAGGAAGCATGGGTTAACTAAATGATTATATATATATATATATGAGATATGTAATCCTTTGGTATATAATATATGACCTATCTTATATAATATCACACATATCACATGCAATATTGTACATAATATAGGATGTCATACAGGGTATATATCATATATAAGATATCGTTTTTAATATAGTATATACATAATATATAGTATAGAGTGTGTAACAAATAATAAGTATATATTTATTCTCTTTAAATACTTATACAAAGGAGTTATTTACCATATACATAGTATACAGTTACTATATATATAATACACTATATTATATATTATAGAGTGCAAAATAAATAATATCGATTCATTTTCTTTAAATACTTATTCAAAGGAGTTATCATTTACTATATACATAATACACTATATTATATATGATAGTGTATAACAAATAATAGATATAGATTTATTCTCTTTAAATACTTATACAAAGGAGTTACCATTTACTATATACATTGTATACAGTTACTATATACATAATATATTACATTATATATTATAGAGTGTATGATAAATGATATATATATTTATTGCTTCCAAATACTTACAGAAAGGAGTCATCACTTAACGAAGCAGTTCATGAATACAATATAATCTTGATGTGTGGCTGGGGATATAATCTCAAAAACCTAGCTAGTTCCTGGTCCCATTGCTTCTTTATCAGCCCACCATTCGTGATGGTGACGCTTTCCCCCCACAAAAAGCAGGGTCTGCAGTGTGCTTCCCATGAAATCTGCCCATATTTTGTCACCTAATAAGACAAGGGTGTTGGGAAAACAGAATTCCGGGAGCAGTTTTCCATGTGAGTTGGCGTGTTATACTCTATCCCACTGATCCCCTGAATGTCTTATTAAGCAATGATTTTCCTGTTTTTAATCAGTCAGGGAGGACACCCTAGAAAAGAAGGAAAGAAACAAATGTGTTTATCACAGACAGGCCTGATGGGCTCACACACAACGCGGATTCTGATACCAAAGTCTCCAGGAAGGATTACGGGCCCTTTACAAGAATTCAATTTGTAAATGAAATCCAGAGCTGCACACGTGAACACAAAAGTAGTCTCTTTATAGTATTTAAGGGGACTTTTTTTTTTTAAAGAGAGAGAGATTTTAAAATTCACTGAGAAAAGGGCTCATTTATCATCATCATTGATTTTTTTTCCCTCCTGACATTTACCTAAAAGGTCTTAATATTTTAAAATGAGGAGGTAAGGCATCTATAATGCAGATGTAGTCATAAACTGGAAAGATCCATCAGGAAAGACAAGCGATCCAAGTGTTAACCTTTCATCCTCTAGTGGGGTTATGGTCCAAGAAAACAGATCTACCCATCTTCAACTCCCATCAAAAGACCAAAGTCATTTGAGGGTAAAATGAGGCAGGATAGACTGGGGGGGGGGGGGAAATGAGGCCCGGTGAAAGCAAGCAGGAATACAGAATGATAAACAAAGTATTTTGAATCCTAGAAGCCCAGTCTTTGCTTCTAAGAGAGACAACGGGATGCATCCCTTATCTGCAGGATTAGCATCTGTTTTTGTGGCGGAATGCATCCTTTCCTGGAAGGCCAGCCCAGACAACGGGACACTGGAAAGTGCCACCCTAAGAGTGTGATTAGGAGAACAGATAAACACCTGCCTTTGCTTCCATTTAACTCAGACCCCCTGCCCTGATCATATAAATACCCCTGATGGCAAACAGCTCTGTGGCTCAATAAAGCTCTGCCAAGTTTTCTAACTACTAAGGAAGAGAGAAAGAAAGAAAGAAAGGAAGCAAGGGAAAAGAAAGAAAGAAAAAGAAAGAGCGACATCACAACCCTTCTGTACATCATCTTTATAATCGCCTTCTATAAAAGACCTTAGAGAGAATAAAATTTAAAAAGCAACCTTAAAAAATAGACACTGCCGAGAAACTTTGCTTTTCTTAAGCAGGAAGGAAGACGGAGACCGCCTCTCACACGCAGTCTAGCCGCGTCCCGGCTCTTGCTGCAGAACATACCGTGGACTGAATTTGCTGTAAGACTTCAGCCTGGATTTTGTTAGGGGAAAAAAAAAAGGATGGATTGGAAAAGAAGGGATAAAGAACCCAAGTGGATGAAAACGCCAACGGAGGCAGGAAACGTTTAAGAAATCAAGGCCTGGTGAAGGCGCCTTGGAAAGATGGGCTTTAGAAACAATAGACAAAGCCATCTAGGCTCCTAAGATAAAAACCAGCTACGTACGTTTCTTCCTAAGGGAAGAGAGCAATGCTCTCACCCCCCCCCAAAAAAAATAAAATAAATCAACTTAAGTAACCTCCATAAAACCATCTGTTTTATGGCAGGTTGCCTTCTCACCTGGAAGCAATGCCCCAAGTACAGGGGAAATCTGAGAGTGTAACACCAAGAGTAATCAGAACAAAGAGAAGATGCCCACCTCTGCTCAACTTTCAAAGTCAGAACCTCCGGCCTTTACCATTATTCTAGGAGTTCTGTGGGTGTCCTTGAGAGCCAAGGCTGCACAAAATGGCGCCTGAGCTGGTTGGGGCCTAAATAGAATCATGGGGGGGAGGAGGGGATTGGATCACAGGGGTCTTGAGAGGCTCTCACTCCAGTTCCTGTCCAGTGACCTATTATCCAAGTCCCCATCTCTGCCCATCACCTGGGGGTGGGGGGTGCTTTCCCTTTCATGCCCCCAAGAAGACAAGATGGTGCCAGTTAGGTGCAGTCTCCAGAGTCCACTGTCACGTTCCATCTGTGAGCCACAGGCTTTCCATTCTGCATCGGTGGCAGAAAAATTAGAGCTAGGAGGCAGGCGGCGATTGTTTTCTTTTTCCCTTTGCAGATTTGTGAAGGGAGAGCAGAGGCAGCTGTTGGCAAACATCCGTAAGCAAAATAAAAACGAGAAAGAAGGGAAGGGTGCCTGCCCAATCTAGTGTACTATTGCAAGAAGCATTTCCCGGCCATACATGGAAGGGGTCAAGAAGATAAGACCATTAACTCCTGTTGATGAACTGCCTTCTAATTTATGCTTGGACTGGAAGTATTCTCAACATGAAACAGCATTACTTTCCCAACGCAGAAAGAGCTATTTGATTTGATTCCTGGAAAGTGCTGCCATCTTCATCTACGATAAGCTGTGTCATGCATTTGGCTTCTTTTTGGCAGTCAAATACACCTTGATTGAGGGGGAAAAAAACTCACTTTGCATGCAAACAAGTTCATACCTAGTTTCCTCAAAATCTAAGAAAGGAATGTTAAAAAAAATCAAATTTATTCCTTTTGTTAATAGCCCTTTCTTTTTTTTTAAAACCTCGATTAGACATTACATACAGGGACTTGTCGTTCAAATTCCCCAAGTATATCATCTCTTCTTGAGTCTAAATGCTTGGCTATTTCTCTGACGTGGGCAGATGAACTATACTGGTTATTTATTTAAGCGTGAACAAAATCTATTTCATAGCTCTCTCCATTGTCGGGGGCATCTTAATACTAAGAAAAGCATCCTTTCCAGAAGCAAGTATTTACAGAAGGGGGGAAAAATCACTTTCCTTCCAAACAGCAGTGTGACTTTTGACACTTTCAGGCAGATTAAGGACTTGGTGTCACAGCGGGGGCAGCCATGAAAGTGTAAATACACAGAGCAATGGCTTTCCCCATTGGAAGGAGAGCATTAGTGAGTTAAAGCTCTTAAAACCAAGGATCAATGGTCGCGGAGACTACAGGGAATCTATGAACCTGGGCTTTCTTTTTCCATCTCACAGGGGGCCATTTGTACAGGATGATCCATTGAAGTCAATAGAACCCATTGTGGTGGTGTGTTGTGGCCATCCCTACTGACCCGTGAGACAGGGGAAAGGAAAAGAAATGGGCTGTGTCTAACTCGGTGGTAAAGACTTCTTAGGTCGTTAGAAGAAAAGAACAAAACACAATGTCAAAGAAAACATGAAAAGAAAAGAAGAAACCCTTCTTAGACAGCTGTCACTAGCCAAGAGAGTCCTCCTCAACAACAAAGACAGATCTGGGGAGATTTAGCCATTTGGTGAGATCGTTTCATTGAAGACAATGAGCCAAGGGTCCTTCCTCCTCCTCTGAATTAATGGAGAGTGCCAATGTGCTTGGCTTTTTCCAGTGGATCCTCTGGGAAACTCCATTCTGCCCGGACACAAGAGAGCAATGCATTTTCCCAACCACCCTTCTGTTAGCTCGAGACCTGCCTAGCCATTTTCCCTGACTTCCATTTGCTTCACTATGAGAATAAGGGATACCTGGTTCCTACTGGCGCCATCTTGGTTTCTTGGTGGATGAAGGTCAATTCCCTCCCCAGGTGATAGACGTGTCTGAATTCCTGCAGGCAGGGGCAGAGACTTGGATGATAAGTCACTGGATCTGCCACCCTCTCTAACTGGGACCCTGTTTGCCACCATTTTGTGCCATGCCTGGTGTCTTCTGCCTCTGCTCAGGTCAATATGGCATTCTTCAGTGCTCCAGTAGAGGTGATTTGGCTTGTTGAGATTGTTTTTGGTTTTTTTTCTCTTCTTTCTTTGCTCTTCCATCATTATGGCTCAGTTTCCTAATAGTATTAAAGTGTATTCGAGGTGCAGGTTTTCTGTGGACACATGTCTACCTGCCTGCAGTTGCTGGCTTTCTAATAAAGACTTTCAATTCAACCTCTCCACGTGTGCTTTCTCTGTATCTCACCGTGGAATTTCCATATAACCAGAGTTTTCTTTCTTTCTTTTTGAGGAAACCCAGATTGATTCCCCTAGTGGTTCGGTGAGCTTACATCCAACACTGTCTTTCTTTTCAAAATTTCCAGAACAGAATAGCTTGGCTCTCTACTTCGCCTCTGCAATTGGAGAACCACATTCAGAGAGAATGTTCTCCATTTATCTGCGACAAGTGAGCTGAGCTTGTACCTTTTCCAAGTCAGGAATAAAATCAAACCACTTTTGCTCCATTTTTTCCAAAAAAAAAAAAAGAGAGAGAGAGAGAGAGAGATTGCTTAAATAGAAACCAGAAAAAAAACAAAACACACACACACAATGTTATCCATTCAATTCCATCCATTGCTTCAGAATATAAAGAGGGAAATTTCACACTTCAATTCAAATTATCCATTACACTTAGGACAAACTGAGCACTGGCATCTTTTTTGTTGTTGTTCTTCTTGTAATTATGTAAAATATGAGGAATCTGTGCGTATTTGACACTTGAATTTCCTTTTGATGACCCACATACTGAGTTCTGCCTCTTAAGAACATTTGGCAGGAAGAGCTTCTCTCTGAATTTCCATTCCTTTTTTTTTTGGTAGATAAGAGTCTGCACAAATCCCAGAAGGTTTGTAAACATAGGCAGATGTTTGTTATAAACTACAGTTCAATCCTGAGCTCTTGCCTCTGTCTTTTTTTCCTTTCCCTACATCATCACTCAAAATAACAAGATAATAGCAAACAAGTTTTGATTCCAGCATGATTTTGGTTGATGATGATGAATGAAACAGAACGGACAGCCTGATTTTCCTAAGTTAAATTGAACTTCGAGTGCCAAACACAGCAACAACCGCAAGAAGATTAGCAGACACAACAAGAATTTAAAAATAAAATAAAATAAAGGAGGAATGTATGTACAAACACATGCCATTTGGGAGGGGGAGAAGGATTTATGAAAACACCCAAATGCATAGAGGCTGAAATGCTGGCAGGGAAAAATAAAACTCTTAAGAATACATTATCTCGTGTGTGAAGCAGAAATAAAGAATTGGGGCCAAGTAAATCTAGCAAGGCAATTTTGGAAAATCTCAAATATGAATGAATACATAAACAACAGCAACAAAAGAGGAATGTCACAGGGATGTCATGTTGGAGATTTTTTTTTTTGATGACTCGCTGGAGATAAAGCATCTCCTAGCCTTTCCTTTGCCCGGGCTGGCTTTGAACCTCAATCCTCAAAGATCTCAGCCTCCCGAGTAGCTTGGATTACAGGCGTCTGGTTGCAGATCTGATATTTCTTAATCTGCCTGGCATGGGTTAGGGGGCAACCCATCTCAAATATGGGTGAATAAGTAAATAAATAGAGAAATAGTAAAAAAAAATAGAGAAATAGTGATAAATAAATAAATAAGCCCCAATAACATGTAAGAAAGACTTTAAACAAACCGAAGGAAGTATAAAATCATATCCTTTATGTCTACCCCTTGATTAAAACGGAAAAATACAGTTACGTCTTGGCTTGCAATATTTTATTTCCCTGGTGCTACTGTTAAAAGATGCGGAGGTTTTCCTTGAAACCGAACTACAAAAGCTTTTAAAAAATAATTGGATGTGCAAAGTCCCTGTATTAGACAACAGGGAAAATTTCAATCATCTTTATCCATTTGATTTGAAACTTCTAACTTCCCCAAGAGTCTCTCCAACATCCCTCCTTTATTTACTTTTGCATTTATAGTGCTAATTTCCAAGCCATCTTTCTTTCTTTTTTTTTCCCCTAGTATTGAAGCCTATGGCTTTTATTTGAGATTATTCTTTTTTTTATCTTTTAGATAGCTCATCTTCTTTTTGGATAACCTCAGTAACTTTTAACATGTTGTCCACAGAGGAGAGCGAGAAGGATTAAATGACTAGAATCAGAATTCTTAGGACACAGCCTACATTTCTATTCCTATAGAAATATAATTTTTTTGGAAAGAATGAAGGTTCTTAATTTATTTTAGCTAATGTAGTAGTCTATTTCTAGAGAAGTATGCCTGAATCCCAAAGAGATTTCCCTTTTTCGGTTTTTCATGGGAGATGTCACACACGGGTGGAAATTTGGGATCTCATAGAGTTTTTAATGCCCACCCTGGTTCCACCCTAAACCCCCAAGAATTTCCTAATTGCCTTGCAAGTGATTTTAATGGTTTTCCCACTGGCTATTTGTGCTGGTGCTTATGTTTTTGTTTTTGTTTTTCTTTGCTCCTTTTGGCTTTATTTACCTCTCTCTCCAGTTTCTACAGAATTAACTTGACTTTTGACATCAATTATCCAGGAAACTAAGAGGCCTGGGAAGAGGTCTTGAGTTTTTAGTTTATTCAGCTTCTCCACCCCACCCCACTTTTGTTTTCTACTTGAAGGATGACCTGCAATCTCTCTACCTTTCAGAGAGAACACGGAAAATGTCTTCCATGCACTGGAAAAAAACAGTATATTTATGTATACATACACAAGGACCTGTCTGTGTTTTCCTGTATGTTTATAATTCAGATCTGTCTGTCTGTCTAGTCAGTCCATCCTGGGTCTTGAACTCAGGGCCTGGGCACTTTCCCTGAGCTTCTTTCCCTCCAGGCTGGCGCTCTACCACTTGAACCACAGCTCCACGTCTGGTTTTCTGGTGATTCACTGGAGATCAGAGTCTCATGGACTTTCCTGCTCGGGCTGGCTTTGAACCTGTGATCCTCAGATCTCAATTATGAGTAGCTGGGATGACAGACAGAAGCTTCAAAGAGCTCAAGGACAGCGCCCAGGCCCTGAGTTCAAGTCCCAGGGCGGGGAACAAAGAGCTTATAATCCATGCACTGTTAGCTAGATCTAAAAAGTCAAATAACGAAATCTTCCATCTGTGCAATGTGGTTAGAGCAGTGGGTGCCATGTTTCCAAGTCTGAAGGCAGAGGTGGGGATTGAGCAGTGGCTCTGCCCCATTCAGTCCGCTGAAACAAACCGTTCTACGCCCTCGGCCAAACCAGGAAGAGAACTTCAAGGGCCGGGAGTGTGGCCTAGTGGTAGAGTGCTTGCCTAGCATGCACAAAGACCCGGGTTCGATTCCTCAGTACCACATACATAGAAAAAAAGCCAGAAGTGGTGCTGAGGCTCAAGTGGTAGAGCTCTAGCTTTGAGAAAAGTCCAAGGACAGTGCTCAGGCTCTGAGTTCAAGATCCAGGACTGGTAAAAATAAATTTCAAAAAGTTTGAGAATCCATTAAAGGATTTACAAAACAATATGACCTTCATCTCTTCATTCCAACACACACACACACACACACACACACACACACACGCACGCACGCACGAGAATCAGGCTTGCTCCTACATGACTCAACTTGGAGATTCTGTGGTCAGCTGGGCATCAGAAAACTGGCACACAGAAATGCCAAGCAGAGCCTGAATAATCTGCTTTCCTCTCCACGTGGACCAAAAAGAACTCAGTCACCCCAAACTCCCACAGGAAATGAAAGAAAGTTGAGCATTTCGTGTGTCTTACCTCCAAAAAGTACAAAAACACAAAAGTCGAGGCCTCGCCTCCTCTCCCCCACCAAAAAACCCCTCTTCCCCCTCAACAGAGGAGAGGATGCTTTAAAACACAGGCAATATTTTCTAAATGCTTTTGTTCCTATGAAAGCGTTTCTTTTTAAATGAGAAATGACTAGCTTGTAATAAATGCCATCAACACTTAACGTGGCAGGGTGGGGAATCTGTCTGCACAGGCCACGCTTTACGAAAATCCAAATTCAGAATTAGACTCCATATGATAAGCTTGCACTTGGGCAGAATGAGTGGGAATTTTTTTTTTTAAATTACATTCCTTCACAGAACTCCAAGAATCTTCCAGAAGCCTCAGATCCTAAATTCAGTCCACTTTTGCCCGAATTTGTTTCCTATATTTTTAAAATTGTAATTCCTACAGGGGTTACAGTGCCTGAATTTTTTTAAAAAATAACCTTTTTTCTTTTAAATTATCTTTGAGTGAGTCTACAAAAGAGACTCCATGGAAACAAAGCAGTTTATGAATATAATATAGCCATCTCTCCTCACTTTTCTTAGTTTTATGGTATATATTATTCTCTCTCTCTGTCTCTGTTTGTCTGTCTGTCTGTCTGTCTGTCTCTCTCTCTCTCTGAGCTGAGGGACTTGAACTCAGGGCCTGGGCGCTGTCCCTGAGCTTCTTTCCCTCTAGGATGGCGCTCTACCACTTGAACCACAGCTCCACGTCTGATTTTCTGGTGGTTCCTGGGAGATCAGAGTCTCCTGGACTTTCCTGCCTGAGCTGGCTTTGAACTGAGATCGGAGCCAGTCCACTTGTCCGTGGCTTTTTAACATACAGGATGTCGAGTTTTATGGATCAGGACAGAGATCCTTTTCTTCTGACTTCACAAAGTTAAGCTCTCCCTTGAGGATGAATTTTAAATATATTTTCCTCCCTTTCTTTCTCTCTCAGTCCGTCATCCCTTTATCTGGAGTTGGCTTGTGGTTATAATTTGGAAGTGGGGGAAAAAAATAAAACACAATAACCTTCCATGGCATTCGTTGCTTTCAATTAGACATTGGCTGAGATAAAAATGGGGGTTTGGCTAGGCGAGAAAGCAGAGCAGGGAGAAGGGAGATACGCTAACGGAATTTAAATTTACCCAGGTGAAAGGAAATTTAAAGCTTTTACAGTATTAATAGGAGACGTAATATAAAGGATGAACTTGAGATCTCATCCAAGGTTGCAGATAAAAACGATCAGGAAAAAGACATAGGGAGAATGGAATTATGGACTCCATGATTTTATGGAGCCTCGACGGGGGGGGGAGGTGGTAATTGATGCTTCTAAGAAGCGACGGCAACAGGAATTAAATGTGTAACCTGGATTTACTATTTTCCTTCTCAGTGTGCACGTCTGCAGGTTTCTTTCCGCTTTGTCTGGTTATATTTTCCGGGCGGTGCCATCTTCTTATTCCAGGGTGGTTTTGATTTGTTCAAATGAGAACTATCAACTCCCTCAATCCCCCCCCCACTTAGTGATTAGGTATCTTTGCAAGGATGAAGAATGAGTGTGTGTGTGTGTGTGTGTGTGTGTTTGAACTCAGAACCTGAGAGCATTCTTTTTTCTTTTTCTCCTCAAGGCTGGTGCTCTACCACTTGAGCCACAACTCCACGCCCAGCTTTTTGGTGGCTCTTTGGAGATCAGAGTCTCAGGGATTTTCCCAGGTGGGTTGGCTTTGAACCGCGATCCTCACATCGCAGCCTCCCGAGTAGCTGGGATGACAGGCGTGGGTCATAGGTTCATGACTAAGGTGAATGAGCTTCCAAACCTTTGGTGGTCTCCTCCTGCTTTCCCTCCTCCTCTCTTCCTCCTCCTCCTCCTCCTCCTCCTCTTCCTCCTCTGGTTCTTCCTCCTCCTTTTCTTCCTCCTCTTCTTCCTCTTCCTCCTCTTCCTCTTCCTTCTCCTCCTCTTCCTCCTCCTCCTCCTCCTCTTCCCCCTTCTCCTCCTCCTCCTCTTCCTCCTCCTCCTCCTTTTTCTCCTTCTCCTCCTCCTCCTCCCCTTCCTCCTCTTCCTCCTACTTCTTCAACCTAGGTTCACACCCCCACTTCTCAGCAGCTGGCTGTTTGATGAGTTACTATTTAGCCTCTGACAGTCTTTCTGCTCCTCATCCCCCGAGAGAGATCAGCTCTATGGGAAGAATTTGTACCACGATTAATGGAGACCCCTACATTTCTGGGGAGAAGACATCTGGACACAAATCCTGTCAGCCTGCTGAAGCCATCACATAGCAGGTCTGAGGCAGTTCTAGCTTCAATTCACCTTGGCTGTTTACCTGAGGACCCCCCGTTTATTTTTCTGAGCCCCCCCAGCCCTCCATTGCATGAGAAGACCCTGTCATCTGGTCTACCACACCTGCACTGGCCCATGGAGGCCGCCTTCCACTTGGATGCCGAATGAGGTGTTTCCCCATCTTGCACACGCTTCTAATTGAGTCCCTGGGCTGCACAGAGGGCAGACACAGAGGTGAACTTCCAGGATTTGTGCAGCTGCAGTATTCAGAGACCCAACCAAGTCAGAGGTCAGGCTGTGTGCACAATGGCTTATTGGCTCCTGCCCACCCAGTTTCACTGCCAAATGCACCTGACTCTTCTGCTTCTCGCCATCACCTTCCAGCTCACAGCCTGGCGGGTTGAACAACCTTCCCTCATCATGAATGGAAATGGAGAAGAGCCTGCTTTAAAAGATGTGTGTGTGGTGTGTGTGTGGGGGGAATAAAATAAAATAAAACCCACCACCAGAAAGGACTGGCCGCTTGACCCCTGCAGACACTCCGGGATGCTTCCCGGGCCCTGTGGTTGTTGTCTTTAATTTTCATTTAGAGCTGTTAGCTACCGCAGATATGTGCGTGACATTGAGGCCATTACAGAGCTGCCTGTGTGTGTCTTCCACTCGCCAGGCCACCAAGCTTTCATACAGCCCTGGGCAGCCCGTGACATTTCCCTACCCAATGTCTTCTCCTCTGGATAATTGGGATTTAAATAATAGAATCACAGAGTTATAGATTTCTTTAAATCTGATCTGGGTTTGCCTCTGGGAAAGATACAAGGAAGATAGCACATGAAGATATATAAATAAATAAATATATATATATATAGTGTGTGTATATATATATATATTTAATTTTTCCCTGTCCCTTAAAAAGAAAGCATTTCTGTTCCTCATCAGAAGAGCCGTTGCTTTCAAGGTCAAAGGGGATCCTGCAAAACTCAGCTTTTTCTCATCCAGGAGAGGCGAGGGTGACCCCTCGACAGATCATTCTGGAGGAAGGAGAGACGAGAGACTGAGCCCGAATAAACATTCTCTGCTATGCACAAACCCTTCCTTAGCCACCTGCTCACAACCCACCCACTCTCCTCCCCCCCCAAAAAACAATAAAAACACCCTTGGAAGGTACAACTGGATAAATTTCACGTCGTCTTCTTTGTGCTGTTGCAGCCTTCTGAGTCTTAAATGAGAGATGCCACATTTGTGTATGAATTAACCCGCCTTAGATGGCAAGTTTTCATCCTTAATGTCTTTTCCAACCTGACAGCCTCGAACAACCCATCCAACACAGACGACTGCGTGAAAGTTACCCAGTGAAACTTTCAGACCCCCCCCCCTCCTTCCCCAGACATGATTAAATCTACCAACTCTGGGCACATCTCAGACAAATGAATAGTACCTACGATGAAATTAGGCTCTGTCGCTTAGAGGATTACAATCTAATTTCGTCCAGTCGGGGGAAATACAATTAACATATAAATACAATTCTGAAACAGGGTGCCTTTACAAAAATAAGACAAATTATTTAAATATAATTAACCTATAAATACAGTTCTAAAACAGTAGGCCTTTATAAACCTAAGACGAATGATGTAAATTAGCCTATAAATACAACTCGAAGACAGTATGTCTATATTAAAAAAAAATATAAGACGAATAATCCGAATGTAATTAACCTATAAATACGCTTCAAAAACATGAAACCTCGGTGAAAAAAACTAAGGCAAATTATTTAAATATAACGGACATCCAAATACAATTCTAAAACCTTACAGACTTATAAGAAGAAGACACAGTATTGTGTCCGGGCTGTTAATTGTATCGTCTCTAATTCCTGGGTAAATTGTGTTCTCCTTTAGAGTGTTATTTACCTCCACCATCTTTCAGGACTCAACTCCAGCTGTTGCACCAATATCTGCCTTCATAGGAGCATATTTGGTTATTTAAATGTGTGGGGTTTTTTTTTGTATAATACCTTCATCACCAAGCTTTCAGCATCTTAGTTTTTAGTACTTAGTTGCTTAGGTGCTTAGTTCTTGGTACTTACCAGGCCTAGATGAGTGAATGTGATTTCATTACAGTGTCAAATAAGTGATTTTTCTCTGTGTGTGTGTACATGTCTGTGTATGCTTTATTAGAGCCAAGATTCTCACGGACTTTGCAGCCCGGGCTGGCTTTGAACCTGGATCCTCAGGTCTCAGCCTTCTGAGTAGCAGGGAGCCTGTGGTATTCCACTCAGAAAATTATTGAATGCTTTCTCAGCACCGCTCATGGTCTAGGCACATGGTGTTGTTCATTGTTATTCTTTTTCTTTAAAAACAGGAAAAAAATTTTCCCGAGTCTCATTCTGAGCCTTTGGATCTTGAAAGTGGAGATGAAGAGAAATGTGTTTATGGATCACGGGATGATAATAATCAAAATAAGTAAATAGTAGCCGGACGCTGGTGCTTATACTACCCAAGAAGCCTGAGGATCTTGGTTCGAAGCCAGCCTGGGCTGTAAAGCCCGAGAGCGTCTTAGCTCTAATTATGCACCCTCCCCCAAAGCAAAAGCTGGAAGTGGCGCCGTGGCTCAGGTGGTAGAAAACCAGCCTTGAGGGAGAGAAGACCAAGGACAGCGCCCGGGCCCTGAGTTCAAGGCCAGGGCTGTCATTAAATATTGTTTTCTTCTTCTTCTTCTTCTTCTTCTTCTTCTTCTTCTTCTTCTTCTTCTTCTTCTTCTTCTCCTCCTCCTCCTCCTCCTCCTCCTCCTCCTCCTCCTTCTCCTCCTTCTCCTTCCTCTTCCTCTTCTTCTCCTGGCTTGTATAAAAAAGTTAAGTGGCATCTCTGAATTTCTGCTGATAAAAACTTTACAGAGAGAGAGAGAGAGAGAGAGAGAGAGAGAGAGAGGACCCAGCAGGCCCTCGTGTGCAGCAGGCTCTCGTGAGCTGGCTCGTGTGCTGCATTAGCATTTTACCACGGTGAAGATAAAACAGGCTTCCTGATCACAAGAGAAAATGCAATTTACACACAACCCAGCTCCTGTGCGACCCTTCCCAGCCCGTGGCTGCAGCCAGAACGTCAGCCCACATCTGCGCCTGGAATAGAGGGGGGGATGAAGCTTCTAGACGGAACCCAGCACCCCAAGTCTCTGGTGGGAATCTCCAGCCTTGCACACCTTAGCCACCAGACGCTCCTGGCCTTGGTGACTGGGGGCTGGGGACTGACTCCCTCCCTCCCTCCCTCCCCCCCCCCCCCCCTCTCTCTCTCTCTCTCTCTCTCTCTCTCTCTCTCTCTCTCTCTCTCTCTCTCTCACACACACACACACACACACACACACACACACACACAGAGTGTCAAAGCATAAGAGTTTAACAGAGAAAAACGACACCGTTGAGGAAAGGGGGGCTGAGCTTGAACTTGGGTATTTCAGTGAGGAGGAAAAACTCAGGTTTTATTGGGGGGGATGGGGAGTAGAGGAATTTGTGAAATGGCACCGGCTTGATTTCAGGGGACTGGGAAACCGTGCCTTGGGGTGTGTGTGTGTGTGTGTGTCTGTCTGTCTGTCTGTCCTGGGGCTTGGACTCAGGGTCTGGCCTGGCATTATCCCTGATTGTGCTCTTCCACTTGAACCGTGTCTTCTCTTCCTCCTCCTCCTCTCTTCCCCCTCTTTTTCCTCCTCGTCCTCCTCTCTTCCTCCTCCTTTTCCTCCTCCTCCTCTTCCTCCTTCTCTCCTCTTCTTCTTCTTCCTCCTCCTCCTCTCCTCCTTTTCTTCCTCCTTCTGTTCTCTTCCTCTCCCTCCTTCTCTCCTCCTTCTCTTCCTCCTCCACCTCTCCTCCTCTTCCTCCTCCTCTTCCTCCTTCTCTCCTCCTCCTCTTCTTCTCCTTCCTCCTCCTCCACAGATTAAAATGTTCTTTTCTTTTTCTTTAAATCTCCATTAAAGAGCTAATCATAGCCACCCATTAAGGAAATACAAAGCCCGGAGGATAAATGGGATGTCGCTGGAGAGTTTTCTTCTGTAGGATCAGAAGGCACTCTAAGTGGTTGTCTGAGTAGTAATAGTAGTAAGTAATAATAATATTAATAATGAGCCATTCTTCCACATTTTCTTTGATCTCTCTAGGCCAAGTACAAGCCACTCCTCCAGTAATTTTTTTAACCTATTCACATCCCTTTTTCCCTACCCCTCTATTTTCTACCCATTTGCATCATGTACCTATTTGCTTTACATCTAACCCAGAGCACTCATTTATTATTATTAATTATTATTATTATTATTTTAAACCAGGGGAGTCTGCATCTTTCACTCCGGCGCCAGTAAATCAAACAGCCACACCCCAACTCAAACCAAAACAACACGCAAAACCCTATCATCATTTCTTTCCCCCCCCAAAAATACAAAAAAAACCTGATTATTTATACCCAAGCAGCCAGGATGTCATAGGGGACAGGACAGGGGGAAGAAGAAGTTTGAAAGGATTTTCAGCCCATCTGTCTTCGATTCTCCCCAGAGCTCTGGTTCCTTTATGAGGATGTCTTTTTGGGGGGGGTTGTCCCCCCTTCAGGTACTTTCTTACCTTGTGTCTCTATTGTAAGTTCAAGTTCTGACCTTGTCAGCAGCGTGCCAGCAGGGCCGACCCAGCAATCACCATCTCCAGGCTGCCATGGCGAGTTTGGTCAGGGTTATCTGATTAAACTTTTAACAACATCCCTTGTGCGCCAAAGGGCAAAATGACAACTTTGTTCATCGTCAAGGTGTCTGTATAATAAACTAATTAGTAAACCCCACAGTCTGTGGCACTCTTAATGAGTGCTATCGGCTGGCCTCTGTAATAAAAATCCAGTCTGTCCCCTTTTGGGATTCAATTAAGGCGCACGCTGTCATATGTTCAGCCTAGCTGATCAATGAATCCATTCCGACCTTTGTCAGAACTCTTTGCAAGGTCATTGGCAGAAGTGAAGAAAGGCTTGGTTTTAAAAAAAAATCAAATTTATACCAGCCAGTACCAGGCATCCAGACGCTTTGTGGTCAGTTGATATCAGCCAACGTCCTTTCCTTCAAAGGTAACCTGAGAGAGAGAGAGAGAGAGAGAGAGAGAGAGAGAGAGAGAGAGAGAGAGAGAGAGAGAGAGAGAGAGAGAGAGAGAGAGAGAGAAACATATTGGTATTTCTAACAGAAAGGTCCTTCTATTATTAAGAAAAACATCATTGGCCAGTTAACATCATTTACCTTTGTGGGAATCTGATTTTCTTTTTTTAAGTTTATTATTTATTTATTTAAAATTCCACTCCTGTTGCAACGTCGCTCCTTCCAGCCATAATCTACTGATTCCATTTGTCTCTGGATGTGTGAGCGGAGGGTAAGCTTTGTGTAGTCGAGTCTCTATGGCTCCAGATGCAAGGGCCGTTATTATTATTATTATTAATAATTATTATTATTATTTTCTTTAAAAGTTAGAAACAATGATACTGCAATGGCTTCTTGAAGGTTCAAGATGTCAGGAAAATGCTCTTTTTTAAAAAAAAATAATTGTTTGATTTTTTGATGTGTTTTTTGTGTGTTCCACTTGGCCTACTTAAGAGTCTTTTGAGTGTTAAGTTCTTTTTTTTTCTTTCTTTCATTTAATTTTCTTTTCCACAACTTGAGAATTCTCCTGATGAGTCACAGCCAGCAACGCCTCAGACATCAAGTCAGCTGGTCTGATTGTCACCTGGGCCCCCGCTCTTGGTACGAGCACAGGAGACAACTGGGTGGAAAAGTGAATGGCTTTGTGGTCAGAAATGGGAGGGAGGGAGAAGGAGGGGGGGGAAGGGAAGGAAGAGATGATGTTGCCCCCCCACAAAAAAAATAATAAAATAAAATAAAAAAGAAAGAAATGGACTCATGACCTGAGTCATGAAAGTCATACTTTCACAGGAGCCATAAAATTCTAGTTTAAAGAAAGAGACCAGCAGGTGGAGGGGGAGAAAAAAAAAAAAGAATGGGGAGTTCTAATATCCCCAAGGAGGAAAACTAAAATGCAAAAGATACCCCGGCATTCCCCGGCCTGCAGGAAGGTCTGTGGCTTTGTAGTGCTTTGAGCTAATTGAGAATTAAGATAACAGGCAGGCAGGCCTTAAAAGGTTTGCAAATCGGAATCATTTAAATCCCAAGGGGCGGGCTTCCACAATCTGCACCTTCGTCTTTAATGGACGGAAACCATGCTCTGGTCCCAATGAAACTTTTTACCACTAGATGGTTGTCGTTACTTTTACATTTCCCCAAGGCAGGGTACACACGCAGTGATGTCTCAGCCTCAGCTGTCCAAGAAATGACATGGCTTGGTTTTGACCAGATTCATTCGGAAAGCTGGATCTGGTTTTTATTTATTTAAGAAAATGTATTAAATAAATTTTAATTTTAAAATAAATGATGTAAATCAAATAATTTATTTTAAATAAATTTATTTTAAGTGGGGGGTTGGTGGTTAAGTTCTAGGGCTTGAACTCAGGGCCTGGGCGCTATCCCTGAGCTTTTGTGTTCAAGGCTGGGCGCTCTACCACTTGAGCCACAGCTCCACTGGCAGTTTTGTGGTGGTTAAAGGGAATTAAGTCTCACAGATCCTCAGATCTCAGCCTCCAGAGTCGCTGGGGAGACCAGGTGTGAGCCATTGGTACCTGGCAAGTTTTCCATGTTCTGTATTTTCCATTTCTGAAATCTGAGCTCAGGTTGTCATTCCAGGCTGGCACTCTACCACTTGAGACACGCCTCCAGCCCAGCCTTTTGCTGATTTATGATAGAATTAGAGTCTCGGGGACTTCTGTTTTCCAGGCTGGCTTTGAACGGTGAACCTCTGGAGATGAGACTTCAGAGTAGCTGGAATCCAGAGCCCTTGTGCCTGGCCCCTCATTTAAATTTCATGTCTCTGCTTTCTCAGTTTATCTTCTGTGTGGTTTCCAAAGCACGTTTTCTGCTCCTTTTTTAAGCTCGTCATAAACCAAAATAAGTGTGAATATTTCCAGCAGTCGGTCTTTGCCCTAAATATGCACAGGCAAGAGAAATGTTCTTTATTAATAATTCTTCCTTTCTTAAGTCATCACTTGGAAGGGCAGCACATTAATTAATTAATACACGCACCCTGAGGAAAATTAAACAGTTGAAATAATAAATGTAGACATGTCTCGGAATATTTGAATTGAATTTTATTATGTAAGTTACTAGCGAATTGAATCTGTAGTGTGTGGGCCTGACCCTAGTGCAGAAAGTGATTTATACTAAGAACTGAGAACTCCAGCCAGCAAAGAGTTTATACCTTTGCTTTTATTTTTTTCTCCAGTGCATTTGAAGGTAAGAATATAATTGCATAGATTTTTAAATGCAATTCGCGTTTTAGATTCACGATACGTGGACCTTGTTTTGCACATGTCTTACACGGCTACCCACTTCCAGGCTAATCAGAGTGGTATGTTTTATCTCATTTAAAACTATCCTTTGGTATACAAGACTGCGTATAGATCCCGCCAGACAAGTCAGCGGTCTGAGTCAGAGCTGGCGCTCAAATTTGTACAGGTTGCGGCATTTGGTTGTCATTAAAGAAAAGGATAAATTCAACTGGGTGAAAAGCAAATGAGTCATTTGGGCACCTGTCATCCCAGCTACTCAGTAACTGAGATCTGAGCATTATGGGTTCAAAGCCAGCCCGGGCAGCAAAGTCCAGGAGACTCTGATCTCCAGGGAACCACCAGAAAACCAGACGTGGAGCTGTGGTTCAAGGGGTAGAGCGCCAGCCTTGAGCTGAAAGAGCTTGGGGACAGCGCTCAGGCCCTGAGTTCAAACACAGGAGTGATAATAATAATAATAATAATAATAATAATAATATAATAAAGCAAGTCAAGGCTCAGGGACAGCGCCCAGCCCCTGAGTTCAACACCCCAGGAGTAGTAGTAGTAGTAGTAATAATAATAATAATAATAATAATAATAATAATAGAGCAAGAAGAGGCTCAGGGACAGCGCCCAGGCCCTGAGTTCAAGGCCCAAGACTGACAAAAAAAAAAAGAGCTAGGCCAAGAAGAAAGTGAGCTTCTAACATGTGGTAATACGTTCACATTTTCACCAAGATCTAACCAGAAAAATCACAGGACTAAATCACAGAATTAAAAATTAAATTCAGAATTAGTAAGCCGCCTTCTTCTTCTTCTTCTTCTTCTTCTTCTTCTTCTTCTTCTTCTTCTTCTTCTTCTTCTTCTTCTTCTTCTTCTTCTTCTTCTTGTTCAGGGCTGATAAACTGAGGAAGCTGGGGTAATTATTTTTCTGGAAGCATTTAAAAATAGACTCCCATCCTTCTTGAGTGATTTTTCCCTTGATGATGGTATATTTTAAGACCTCAGATTCGCTCAGATGACTGGCATTGAAATCCTCTGACGGCCGGGAAGGAACAGAGCGCAGATTCCAGCAAGAGTCGAGGTGAGAGAGTTCCCAGCAAGGCTAACTCTTCTTGGAGTAGCTAATGAATCAAATCAGAGTGACTGTTCTATGGCCTAACTGATTCTGTTTTGGGGTCTCTTTGCAGGAAACAGAATTATATAGATGGTATATGGTATATAATAGCATAATGTGGTGTATATATTATAACACGATATATAATGGTATATAGATAATTATACATGAATACCATATACATAACATAACTATATATACCATATAAAGGATATATAAGCACATATAAATAAATGTTTATATATTATATACTATATATTGTATGTAACACATGTATGTGTATATATGTATATATTGTACATATATGTATAGCATATTTATAATATGTTATATTGTATATAATATTAGTATATATATTTATATTTAAATATATAATAATATGTAATATTATATATAATAATATGTAATATTATTATATATTTACATTTAGATATAATGTAGTATATTGCATATCATTGACAATATATCATATCTATTATATGTTACTTATTATATGCAATATAATATATCATACAAATACACATATATGATGTATAACATATTATATTACACATATATCATATACAACATATCATATAATAATGTAATATATTAAGTATATAATGTACTTGTAAATCATATATTGTGTATTGATACATTCTGTTATACATTTATATGTAAAATATGTATAACTCTATCGTATGTGTATTTTAAGAAATCATCTCCAATCACAATCCAACCACTGTTTTCTCGTGACAGTCTTTACGGTGTTTCAGCTGAGTCTGTGCAACCCCGCAGAGACACGAGGCCTTGGCTATCGAGGTGTGTGAAAGTTCTGGCGTGGGTAAACGTTTCCTCCTTGTGAAAAAAACACACGTTACATCCAGGGCTGAGCAGGTGGCTCAGGGGTTAGAGAAGCAGCCAGGCTGGCTTTGATCCCAGCACCAGCAAGCAGGGGACAGAAACCACACAAAGGATGCAGCCTGGCCACAGAGGAAGCAAAGCAGAATAAAAATCAACTCAGTCTTCAAGGACAGCCACAACAACCACCAAACACAAGCAGCCACAAGCCACAGAGGACTCACCAGAGTCCAGAGCCACAGCGCAAGCCACGCCGAGTTTATATTTGGACAATTTAGGGGAGGGCAAAAAAAAAAAATAAAACACCGCAGAACAAGAAGCATGTGCGGATAAACTTCTTTTCAACACTTTTACTCTTCTAAATGAACAGCTATTTTCTGATTACTTCCCGGGGGAGAGGGCAGGGAACATACCTCATATGGAGATTCCCATATTTTGGTTGATGTTGTTTCTCTATATACAGAATTATTTTGTATTTATTTGTGATTCTTTCTTTATTTGACAATCCTGGGTCTTGAACTCGGGGCCTGGGCGCTGTCCCTGAGCTTCTTTTGCTCAAGGCTGGCGTTCTACCTCTTGAACCATAGCTCCACTTCTGATTTTTCCTGTGTATGTGGTACTGAGGAATCGAACCCAGGGCTTCCTGCATGCTAGGCCAGCACTCTCCCACTAGGCCACGTTCTGGGCCCCTGACACTGGTTTGCTTGTTTCTTGGTCTGGCATTTCTGCAAGGAAATAAGACTGACGTGCATCTCACGAAAGCTGAAGAGGCCGAAAAACTAAAATTGTCTTTCATAAACACAGAGAAATTAAATTTATATCTATATATTATATAAATGTATATATATTTAAAAAAATGGAAAATCCAATGGAAAATGAGAAAATTGTTGTCCTTAAGGTACTATGTTGTCTCTCATCTCTTTTGCTGTGTGTCTCTCATCTCTTTGCTGCTGTGGTCTCTTCATGGTGTGTGTGTGCACGTGTGAGTGTCAGCTGAGAGGCCCGATGATACCCCCAAAGCAGTTGGCCCGCCATGGGAAACGTGTCTCCCTCTGGTATTTCTTACTATGGTGATAATGGTTGGAGGCTGTGTCTAATCAAGTGCCTGTGTTTCTTTTCTACACCATCCGGGTAACACAAGGCTTTCCTTAGTAGGTTAAAAGCCAGGCAACCCATCAAATGTCTGCCATGTCTTCTTCTTGTCCAACCCTATTCCTAACCGTTATTGTGTTGTTTTTATCCCCCCCACCCCGGAGTATTTAAAGGCAGGGATGACACCTGCCCTGCATTTGGGATTAAAATACGGGCGCGTTCATCTTACACCGACCCTTTCTCTAAACCTCGTATTTTTTGTGTCTCTTAAAGAGAAAAGATGCGTCTGCATCTTGTCAGAAACCTCAAGGCTGGATCTCAGACAGCCTTCGCCTGTGAACTCTTATCCACACATCGTTCAGCATTACCTGCCCTCACCCGTGCTCAGGAACTTAATTCCACAGTCAGTCCTCTTCTTCCTCCCCTCCTCCTCGTCCTCGTCCTCCAAAATAAAATAGCTGAACTATGAAAATCACAAGCCCAAATCCAAGCAATAGAACTTTTCTACCAAGATAATTACCAATGGAACCCGTTCCCCAAGATCATGATTAGTGACTAGTACATTGAAAGACCTTTCACATTTACACGAGGCCCTGGATTTCGGGAAAACCCGTTAAGGTTATGAATGTCGTATTAGTTACCTTTAATCCTTATTACTGTTGGGGATAGAATTTTAATGATTTTTTTTAAAAAAAAACAGGCAGTGGTCACTAACGTCTTGTTATTAAAATTGGAGGGGGGAAAATCTCATAAAAAATTAAATGGATTAAGACTTCAAATGCACCATCCGCAAATGCATTATCTCATTATGGAGTTCAGTGAGCAGGCTAAGTGAGATGATGAGTAGTATTTATTAGTGGAAACGTGGAGGATTTATGCACAAATAGATTTTTTTTTTGCTTCTGTTGCAACCCCGTAATTAAGAATTTGTCAGGGAAATCTGACCCTCCAGAGGTAGAAATTACTTTGTAAAATAAGAATGGCACGGCCGTTCATTCCCCCCTACTGCACATATGGTAACTTGATTATTTATACATCAAAGAGATGGGTCCAGTGATGACCATGTCATATTGAAGATAGGAAAGAGGAAACCGAGAGAAAGAAAGGGAGGGAAAAAAAAAGAAAGGAAAGAAATCTCCGTGAGAAAACTAGAAGATAAGTTTCCTAAAGCATTTCATTTTCATATCAATTGAGAAGGCTCCGATTGGGCCTGTGGATTTACCGCTGTCAAAATTAATTTTTCTTTAATTCTTCAGGCCCGGACGTGCAAGCCTGCGTTTGCAGAGTGCAATTTTCAATGCTTACAGGTAGCTCTCTGGATCGATCAATGTGTCTTTATGAGAAATTACCGCTAATGTTACCCAGTGCACATTTTGTTTTATAGGCTAATAAGGTAATATGAAATGCCAATTCATTCATTAGAGGGAGGCTAAGTGCTGCAATGAAATAGGTGACAGGTCTGGGGGAGGAAAAAATAAATAAAAAATAAAACAGCTAGAGTGGTGGACAGAAAGGCAAAGAAGGGAGTTTTGTTTTAAATCATGAAATACTTAAAAAGGGGGTTTGCATTTTCTTTTTAATACCCGATTTGCTCTATAAGATACAGAAGTTTACTGAGAGTGGGGATGATGTTTCCTCGGTGAAATGGGCTCCAGAAAGGAATGCAGGAACCGCAGCTGGGTCTCAGAATCGTTTTCAAAGAAAAGGTCCTTCTATAGAATCACAGTGACCTCCCCTCCCCCCCATTAGCTACCAACAGACATGGCGGAGTCCACAGGGAGCTGACACAAAACGCACAGGTAATCTTGGAACATTCAAAAAATCAAATAATTCAACCATGTAACTGGGAGAGGACAGAAGGAGAGCCCCAATCAAATCTTACTAATTGTATAAAAATATAGATGGGTAAGATCATACTATCATCTCTGTCTGTCTATCTGTCTGTCTATCTGTCTGTCTATCTATCTATCTGTCTGTCTATCTATCTATCTATCTATCTATCTATCTATCTATCCTATTTATCCATTCATCCATCTGTCCATCCGTTCGTCTGTCCATCTGTCTGTCTGTCTGTCTATCTATCTATCTATCTATCTATCTATCTATCTATCTATCTATCTTGCTAGCTATCCATCCAATCTATCCATCCAATCTATCTATCTATCTATCTATCTATCTATCTATCTATCTATCTATCTATCTATCTATCCATCCATCTGTCTGTAAGTTCATCCATCCATCTATCTACCCATCCATCCACCCATCTGTCTATCCATCTATTTCATCTGCCCATCCATCCATCTGTCCATCCATCTTCTGTCCATTTGTCTGTCTGTCTGTCTATCCATCTATTTTGTCTATCTATCTATCTATCTATCTATCTATCTATCTATCTATCTATCCATCACTGATCTACCATCTATACACCTGTCTAGGTATCTATCATCTAATTATCGTCTAGCCATCATCTATCTTTCTTTTTTGTTGTTGTTATTTTTTCTTTTCCAGGCCTGGGCCTTGAACTCAGGGCCTGGGCGCTGTCCCTGACTCCTTTTGCTCAAGGCAGGTGCTCTACCACTTGAGCCACTACTGTACAGAACTACTTCTGGCTGTTCTGTGGTGAAGTGGAGACACGAGTCTTACAGACTTTCCTGCCCGGGCCGGCTTTGAACCGTGGCCTTCAGATCTCAGCCTGGAGTGTCTGAGATGACAGCGTGACCCACTGGCGCTCTTGATGAGATGTATGGGCCTTCCCTCCCTTCCCGCTACTTCCTTCCCCACTTTTCAACGGATCCCGGCTAATAATTGTGTACATATATGACGTATGTCCTGTGTACACCATATATATATTTATACACATACACATATGAATAAATAAAATGCACACAATTATATAAATCCATAACATACACAAGTGAATTATATAAAGTAAATACATCTAGAGATGAATAAATTTCAATAGAAATGCATATTTATGCATGTGCACATACATATGTATATATACACATATATGTACAGGACGTATATGTGTATACTGTGTATACATGAATGTATATATTGATGCAATACATACACTATATCTTTATACTGCATAGTCAATGCTCTCTATAGCCATTCAGGGCATATACGTGTGAATACCTGTATTCAGGCTCTTCCTCAGTGTGGAATCCAGAGTGACTTCCGCTCTGAAGACACGTCCCTAGGCATCGCCCTCTAAGCCCACCCCGGCGTGCATTTAAATGCACAGGGAATGGAAATGCTTCTGAAGGACGCTTCTCCTCTCTGCCACTCTGTCTCAGCGTATCTTTATAATCTGGAGTATTTCCACCAAGCATCTATATGGAGAAGATGTGGCGCGAATGGAATATTCACCTGGCCCTGCTGCAATGTCTTCTTGAGGGCGGGGAGTGTGGCCTAGTGGTAGAGAGCTTTGCCTAGCATGCCTGAAGACATGGGTTCGATTCCTCCGTACCCTATACAGAGAAAAAAGCTGGAAGTGGAGCTGAGGCTCAAGTGGTAGAGCTCTAGCCTTGAGTGAAGGAAGCTCAGAGAGATGGCTCTCAGACCAAGTTCAAGGCCAAGAATGGGCACAAAAAGAAGGAAGGAAGGAAGGAAGGAAGGAAGGAAGGAAGGAAGGAAGGAAGGAAGGAAGGAAACACTTCCGGTTTGTTCGGTGTCATTCAATGAAAATTCTAATATTTTTCAATGGATCTTGAATTACTGCTTTTTTTTTCATCTACCCATGCAAACAACACCCCCTCCCCAGTGTAAGATTTGATCCCTGCTTTCTTTCCACCATGCATTTGCTTACCTTTGGGGGGGGGGATCCTGCAGGAATGTGAATTCTCTGAATGACTTGAGCAAGTTGCATTTGTGTGTCTGTGTGCACGCACACACACACACACACACGTGTGTGTGGTTGCTTTGTCCTTGTTTATGAAGACACGTGATTTGTTGGGAAAGGAAAACAAGACAAAGCATAGGAGTCATTCAGTGAATAAGAGGATAAAGGGGGAAAAAAAACCCCAAAAATATCTCTTTCCAAAGGATTAGATTTTCATCCATGGCAATAAAAAATAGATGAGAAAAAAATAATAAAACACCAACGTTCCTTGTCCCAGAGTTGACAATTCAAGAGTAAATCATATCACTAATTATAGTCTATAAAAAGATTTGGGAGTTTTTAATGGAGGTCATCATTCTCCTTCTAGATTTTTCTGTGTCACAGGACTCAGACAGACAGTCACACTCATTTAGAAATAATCTATGTTCAGTGAAGTTTTAGTTCTTGGTCACGTCCCATGAAGTTTGAACCATCAATTACAGCCGGACGGGAAAACTGGCCCCCTGTTAGGAACGTCAGTACAGAGTTACAGGGAAACCTGTCTTTTTGCTGTGGTTGTTGATTTTTTGTTGTTGTTTTCCTGTTAAAAATACAATATAGCCAAGCACTGGTGGCTCCCGCCTGGCACCCCAGCTCCTCAGGAGGCTGAGATCTGAGGATCACAGGTTCAAAGCCAGCCCGGGCAGGAAAAGTCCAGGAGATTCTGATCTCCAGTGAACCACCAGAAAACCAAACGTGGAGCTGTGGTTCAAGGGGTAGAGCGCCAGCCTGGAGGGAAAGAAGCTCAGGGACAGCACCCGGAACCTGAGTTCAAACCTTACCATCAGCAACGACAACACATAAAGAAAACACATTGTGCTATTTCACACAAACACTACGTTTTAACCCCCATGTCTTAGCATCAGGAACCCCTTGGCAAAAAAAGAAAAAGGTCCAGACCTTGGGTTATTCAGATGAGGTCACTCTATACAAAATCTCCCTCCCCGCCCCCCCCATCCCTCTTTTCCTAATTTCAGGGGGAGATATATATTTACATATATATATACATATAATATATATTTACATCTACACATATAATATATTTACATATATACATATAATATATTTACATATATCTATATACATATAATCTCTCTCTCTCTCTCTCTCTCTCTCTCTCTATATATATATATATATACTTAGGTTGGATCTTGGAGATTTCTAAGAATTCCTTCACACACACACATCTCATCTTCAAAAAGAAGAAGAAGAAAAATTCCCCCTATAAAGGACTTCAATTCCACCCCACCCTCCAGGCCCACAAATACACAATTAATTGACCTTAGACACCAGAATGCAGAAGCTGATTTCCCTCTCGTTGAGACCAGAAACAGCCAGCTCGCTCGCTCTCTCTCTCCCCCCCCCCTCTCTCTCTCTCTCTCTCTCTCTCTCTCTCTCTCTCTCTCTCTCTCTCTCTCTCTCTCTCTCTCTCTCTCTCTCTCTCTCTCTCTCTCTCTGCCAACCTGGAGAAACATTTTGAGCAAACAGCCTTGGGCAGTGAGGTAAGCCTCCAGACACCAAACACCCCTCAGGACATTCTCTGAGTTTTGAACATCAAATGGCCCCGGATCACTTGAAGTCGAATCCTGGGAGCTGAGAAGGCCAGGGACTGCAAGGGGACAGCTAATCACACTCAAATTCAATTGTCTCGTTAGGGTCGCCTCCAAATTTCTATTTTTCAAAAGCTCATTTAGACAAAACAGCCCGTGTGTGTGCGCGTGTGTGTGTGCGTGTGTGTGTGTGTGTGTGTGTGCATGTGTGTGTGTGTGTGCATGTGTGTGTGTGTGTGCATGTGTGTGTGTTGAGTCATTGCTGAAAAGTCACTTCTGATTTTTCTATACATGAGGATCCATTTTGGTTCTGCAAATAATGGCTACCTTGATCCGTGGGGAATCGTTGTGAAATCTAAGATCTTGAAGGTTGTACTTAGGGAAAAAAATAAATATATATATATGGATATATGTGTGTATGCGTATAGGTATTATATTATAAATGGGTATCTCACAGTACTTTCTCTGCAGTTTAACCTCGGTGCAGATTGAGACGTTTTTGTGTTTGCATAGATGTGTTCCAGAACAAGTGACAAACCCCGGCGAAATGCTTTTATTGTAGACACCATCACGTGCGTTTCTCCTAAGAGAGACGATTTTCAGCTCAGCTTTGTACCTGATGTGAAAGGAACAAGACAGGCAGAAGGGCAGAGAGGTCAAAGGCAGGTGAGTTTATTTGTCTCACAAGAGTTGAGTTGTTTCTTCTAGCCAGCTACCTGTGAATGATTAATGAAGTGTGGGGGGGGGAGGCAGAGAAAAGAAGAAAAAAAGAAGAAAAAGGTAAAAAAAAAAATACTTTCTCTGTTCCTCAGAAAAACCATATCCCAGAACAAATGTGATCCCCAAATCCTTTCCTTTCCAAAGGAAACCATGCTAACTTATTTATGAATTTTCCCCCCCCCCAGCATTTACTTAAATCTTTTTTGTTTCTGCTGGTGTTGGGATTGGAGAGGAATTGCTATCTGAGGAAGAATATATATATTTATATATATAGATATATATTATATATAAATGGTCATGATGTTATTTTTCTTATGGAAAGGGGATTTTGTTGTTGTTGTTATTGTTTTGCAAAGTTGCGTGGCGCTAGTGAAAAGCCCGAGATTAGAAAACTCCACACCACAGATGTAAACACAGCCAGACACCAATTAAGTATCAGGATAGATTTGTTCCTGGAACCAATTTGATTGTGGAATTTACTGAGTATAACGGGCCATGGTTTCAAGGACAGACTTTGGCCAAACAAGGATTCTCAGGAGGAGAGAAATACTCCAGAATCCTCTGAAAAGGAAGATGTTTTCATACGCCTCTACGTTTTCTTTGGACTTTAGCTATCTTGTGGAGAAAGATGAAGTTATGTGTTTTTTTTGTCCCTTCCCCCTAGAATTTGCATATTCAATGAAAGAAAAAAATTAAAAAAAAATCCCTTCATTATGGTCAGGTTCATTAACATTTTTTTTTCACCTTGATGATAATCAGGCCAAAGAATTCTGAGCAGTTATTTTGGTTTGTTTCGGTGGGGCCGCCATTTGAACCCAACGCTATACATTTCAAACAGTTGTATTATTTTGCTTTTAGTTACCATTTTATGGCTGGTGTGTGTGTGTGTGTGTGTGTGTGTGTGTGTGTGTGTGTGTGCGTGCTCCTTTTCTCCCACGAAGCACTCACAAAGGTGAGTTAAATATCCTGTAGGGTCAGCAGAGCTTTTCTAAAGACAGAAAGAGTAAATCTGGCAAAGGAGACCTTGTCTATTAGAAATCAGCGGTGCTCACGGCAGCTAAAAAAGCAGATTTCCACCTTAATTTCAGTACTTATCCAAGCAGCCCTGGGTGGGCATTCTTTTTCCACTAAAATATTATATATTTATATTTAATTTTTTTTGCCAGTCCTGGGCTTGAACTCAGGGCCTGAGCACTGTCCTTGGACTTTCTCAAGGCTAGAGCTCTACCACTTGAGCCTCAGCACCACTTCTGGCTTTTTCTATGTATGTGGCACTGAGGAATTCAACCCGGGTCTTCGTCCAAGCTAGGCAAGAACTTTAACCACTAGGCCAAACTCCCAGCCCTCCACTAAGATATTTTATTTCCTATTGACTCCAATGGAATTAAAGCACCGCTACTATGCACAAAGAAAGGTAAGGCTCCTTGGCTCAGAAGAATTTGTTTTAATGGATTAAGTCAGCTGTAAAGCCTTAATTGCATTATTATACACTGGATTCTTATCTCCAACTTTCACACCCGTCTGTCCACCCGAACATATATATATATATATATATATATATATATATATAATTTTTTTCTTTCTTTCTTTGGTTGAATGCGATCAGATTGGTGATTCAGGAAAATGAAAGCTGGTCCCTGGCTGTATATTCTTAAATGTCATCCCTTGAAAGTGCTTTGACTTTTATTTTCTATTTACTCTGGTCAGTGTAAATTTCTGTGGGTTTTGCTCGTGAGGGGAAAGGGGATTTGAGGATTTGTACTTCGTGGTTATTAATATTTGACTTTGTTAGTGCTATCTATTTACTATATGACTTTTGAAAAAAAAAGAAGAAAGAAAGGAGAAGAAAAGAATTCGGCTATTTGTCCACAGCTCTACAAAGGCGTGGAGAGGGGTTTGGCCTGCAATCTCTGTCTCTGTCTCTGTCTCTGTGTCTCTCTCTCTGAGCGTTCAGCTTCTCAGCCAATGGCGTTTATTCTTCCTGGGTGGAATAAACATGATATTGTGACATGGTGACAGAATGTCTTCTGTTCAAACACGGTCACCACTGTCCCATCTTGCTGTTGAGGGGCGGGATTAAGAGAGGGATCGTTTATTTCACAGGGGAAGGGAACCCTCCATTTGCTTGCACTCAAGGCTGGCGCTCTACCACTTGAGCCACAGCACCACCTCTGCTTTTTCACTGGTTCATTGGAGAGTCCCACAGACTTCACTTCCAGGGCTGGTTTTGAACCTCCATCCTCAGATCTCAGCCTTCTGAGTTGGCTGGGAGGACAGACGTGAGCCACCAGCAGAGCCCAGCCTGCCAATCAAACTATTTCTGAAACCAGCTGAAGGCGGCATTTTTGCAAAAGCTCTCCCGAGACCAAGAATGGATTCCTTGTAATCGACAGACTATTAAAAAAAAAGAACAACTAGCGGCAACATGTATGAGGAGAAGCCAGGCTCTGGGGAATTCACTCCCGAGGCCACAGTGGCCTCTCTTCAGAGAAAAGTTCCTCTCCTGGTTAGTTCAGAGTACGAGCAATCGAACTCCCTACCTTACACACTATGTTAGAGTTTGCTCTATGGCTAGATGATGCTAGGCTAGGTCATGTTAGATGTAAAAAATTTCCCCCTGTGGCCACCAGGGGACAGCAGCCAGGCTTCGGCCCAGCTGACCAGGGGCTCAAGTCCTGTGTGTGTGTGTGTGTGTGTGTGTGTGTGTGTGATGATACCAACATGGCATTCTGCTCTGTAATTCTCACTGTAACTCTTCACCTCCGCCTTGATTCTCCAGAAGGATAAAGTTTCGTGATAGTTAATTCATTCCAAGATGCACCTTTGATTTACTGGATTGTCGCCAGAAGAAACAAAACAAAATAGTAATAATAATAATAATAATAATAATAATAATAATAAATATCTTCGGATTCACCATTGCATGCATAATATCCTTACACGTTTTTCTCTTGTGCTAAGCACTGTGGTTTTTGTTCTGCTTCATTTTTTGTTTTATTTATGTATTTTTTGTTTTTGTTTTTTTTTTGCCACCTACATGAATCTTCTTGGCATTAACCGAACTTATTTGAGCCAATGCACCCAGACAAATCCCGTGCAGATGGGTTGTGTGCCAGGAGGCTGTTTCTTTCCCACATATGTGCGTTTTCTAATGCTTACATCAAATTAAACACACATTCAGGTTATCTACCATCACCTTTGAACCTGCAATCGTCTCCACCGCTCACGTTGTGTCCAAAGACACAGAACCTTTGATAACAACGGCAATCAAATTTTGCCTCGTGGTTTGTTTTTCGCCCCTGCTGGGTTACTCTAATTTCATTTTCTCCATCAATCCTTGTCATTGGAGGGTGAATATTCTTCTCCTAGAAATGACTCCCATTGCGAAGAGAGGTAAATTAGAGGCAAGGAGACATTCATTAAGTTGTCTTTAAAGTTGTAGAGCTCTGACAAGAAGCCAAGAGTCTCGCTCAAGGCTGACTGCTAATTTGTTACACATTGTGTATATATCGCCACTGGGTACCATGTTTGTGGAGAAATGTGTATACATATGTGTGCTGGAATGAAATAAATGCAAATATGACGGCTGTCTAACGGGCTAGAAAACAACAGAAAGCAACACAAGACAAAAACAAAGGTGAGCTCAAATCTGTTATCCAAGACACACGGCAGAGGTTGGAAACATCCAGTACCCAGAATAACCCCCACCATCGTCATGATTGTGTTTTAAACCCAATATCACGTCATAGTTTACCGTACAGTAGATTTTTTTTCACTGTTTGCAAATGGAAATCCCCATTTCACCAGAGGAAATAAATACGAGTCTCGGAATTTCAAACCTCCAGGTCACAAAACCAAACACCAAAATAAAACAAAAATAAACAACCTCCTTTATCCCATCAATTTGATTCCAGAAACCCAGAGGCATGGACTTCTACAGTGCAATTTTTCTGTTTCTTCTTCAGGAAATAATCACACACACACACCCAGATGTCACAGATAACTTCGATACTAGAGAGAACCAACCTGTCACACTTGAATGAAGATTCGCTTTCCAGTCCTGGTAAAGACAACGAGGGTTTATGATCGGTTAATCAGAGGCCCAGGGAGAAGGTGAAGGTTTAGGAACTGTTCTGCATGCCTGACCTTCTCAACCCTTAAAACCTAGACTCAGTGCCTTTCTGACAGGGCCACGAACAGGCCACGGGAGAGCCTGGAGCCAATTGGAAAGCTGGGCTGTGGCCTGCCGTTTTGCTGCCTTCAAACATCATGATCCTAGAAGCTGATATCTGTTCTCCGTGTCTCCAGATCACCTAGGAAATAAGAATAGACTGGCCCAAGTGGTAACGAGTGGCAGATGCATCCATGGCCTAACAGGAATTTCACAAAGAATATTTCAGATCGCTTTCTCCTTGACCGAATTCATCACAGATGTGTGATAATTTGCAAATCAGTGGCTTGAAAGACACCACATTGAAGCCTTGCGGTTTCTGCCTCTTGGTCTTTTAATCTGTTGACCTATGACTTTATTTCTCTTCTTATTTACTTATTTAGTCAGTCCCACGGCTTGAACTCAGGACCTGGGCGCTGTCCCTGAGCTTCTTTCCCTCCAGGCTGGCGCTCTACCACTTGAACCACAGCTCCACGTCTGGTTTTCTGGTGGTTCACTGGAGATCAGAGTCTCCTGGACTTTCCTGCCCGGGCTGGCTTTGAACCTGTGATCCTCAGATCTCAGCCTCCCGAGGAGCTGGGATGACAGGCGAGAGAGCTCATTGGAGATCTCCAATGAACCACCAGCAAACCAGACGTGGAGCTGTGGCTCAAGTGGTAGAGCACCAGCCTGGAGTGAAAGAAGCTCAGGACTGGTAATAATAATAATATTATTATTATTATTAATAATAATAATGCAATTTTCAGTCAAGCAGAAGAACTATCCACAGTACTGACTCACTCCCCTGATCAGACTTCTGGAATCTACCCAGAGGAGGAAACAGCAGGAGATGGAAGCTTCTGTCTCCTCCTTGTGACTTCTCTTGAAACACAAAAGAGAGAGAGAACTGCAGTGCCCCCGGGCAAAAGAGACTTTTCTCCTCTGGTTATTAAAGCCCCACGTTCCCACCTTCCCAGGAGAAACCCACCAAGAGAGGTGAGTGTGTCAGGTCACACACACACACACACACACACACACACACACACACACACACACAAGACTCAAGCTCAGAGAACCCTCCATCCTTCCTCAGCCCCTCCCCTCTTCTTCACCCACTGACCCCCCTCCGCCCTTCTCTCCATCCCCGCCACCCCCCAGAATTACTGTCCTTCCAGTACTTTCTAGGGGACTTTGAAAAGGGAAGGTTCAAAGGGCTCGCCTTTCAAGCTCCTTTTCTCATGTCGTATACTTTCAACTCCTGATTTCAAAGTACCACTTGCTTGGTGTTCAAAGACCACCAGCCACACAGGGGGTGGGGGTGGCACTGGAGTTAAAAGGTGGAATACAAAGCTTGTCTGACATTCCCAGTAATACCGTGCTTGCAGGCGCAAAATGATAACACAACCTGAAGCATCTCTCAATCACTCGGCCCATCTAGGATTAAAAAAAATAATAATAAAAATCCAGGAACAGATGCATGCTAAATATGTATCTATTTATTTATTTTGCCATCGCTGTGGGTGTTTTTTTTTTTTCCTCTTGATCAGGTCCAGTGAGAGTCTAACTGATATTTTTGAAGTACCTGCTTCTCACTCTGTTCGCATTAGAATGAGTGGGGACAGGAAACTGGAAGAAGAAGAAAAAAAAAAAAGAAAAGAAAGGAAAAGAAAAGGAAAGGGGGAAAAAAAACCCACCTCACCCACAAAACCTATAGAAGTTAGAGAAGAATAGCTAACTAAAAAAGTCCCTTCCAACAGCTAAAAAGAAAATAAAATGCAATCCAGCCCTATTCTGGCCGAGTATACATCTTCTTCCCTCCCCCCCTTTTTCCCTCTCTTTCTCTCTCTCTCTCTCTCTCTCTTTTTCTTCTTCCCTTTTTATCTGCCTGCCCAGAGTTGTGGAACCTCCAGTAATTGGTCCTCAGGGAAGCGAAGAGACCTCTGCTTTTATGACTTCATTCTTTGTGTTGTACACATGTGGGCATCTCTCAGGAGATAAACAAAAGGGGAAAAAAACACCTCACCATCACCACCACCACAAAAAATAAAAAAATAAACACCCCAAACCACCTATGTGTTGAAAGAGGTGGAAATTGCCTGGACCTAGACACCAGATTGAACGCTGTCTTGATTTCCTCTCCATGTCTGAAATGAGTCCAGAGCCTCTTCCTTAGATCCCTTCAACAAATGTGCATTTCCTTTTCTTTTCCTTCTCTTTTCCTCTTCTCTCTCCCTTCCCCACCACTCCAGGAGTTGTTTCCTGTTTGAAATCAAACATTCTCACATCTGCTCTCCCCCACTCCTTCCCCCCATCCTCCCCTCCCCACTCCCCATTCTTGTATTCGTGGCTGTATGGCCTCCATCTTCTCAAATCCTTGTGTTTTACCTGTTCAGTCTTTCCACCAGCGAAGCCTCTTGTGAGTGAGCGTGGGTCACACCTGCAATCGCAGCTACTCAGGAAGCTGAGACGGGTTGTGTGTGGGTTGGGGGGTAAAGCCTTCAAGACCCAATCTCAACCCACAGCTGGGTGGAAAAATGGCTCACCAGCCATTGCACCCCATTTGTGAGATTGAACACAGGATGCACTATTCCCAAATAATGTGTGTGTAAAAAAAATATATGTATACACATAATATGTAATAGCTATATAGTTTTATAGAGACTATATAATTATATAATATGTAAATGGATAAAAATATATACATATATTTAAATAAGATATATACATTGCATGCAAATGTATACTATAGACACATGCATATGTTTATATATATATTTTATCTATAATATATATGTAAAATCTTGCCAATCAACCAATTTACAAACCTGGCAAACCCTACTGAGAAATCAGTTAAAGCACGCAAAGGTTTACACTTACTGCTGTGTAGGGTTTTGTCTTATAGAATCAGGTCAAATAGATCCATTTACAGACATACACCCATATACACAAATTAAGCAAAAAAACAATATACAGCTCTTCCATGCCTTAGCCCAGTGTTGTGCAATTTGCATAAAAGGTCTTTAGGGCTTTGTACATTAATATCTCTGACTGAGCATGTTTATGGAAATAGGTCATTATATATATCCCTAATAGACTGCAATTTGTTCTATTTAAAAACAGATTTTTCCCCCTCCTTTTGGTATTAATAGTTGTGAATAAACACCGAGGTATCAAACATTCCAAAACATAAGCAATACATTTGTTTCTCACCCCATCACGGTGTTTAGGCAACAGATAATTAGAGCAGCTATTTTCCTAAAACGGTGAAATATTTAACTTCGATTTCTTTGACTAGGAAGACGATTGGAAGATATGTCAGTATCTGTAAAAATACAAATGTTCAGCAGGAGGCAAAAATAAACCAAAAAAAATCATTGAAACACATTGTCTAAATCTTTAGCACATCTTCAGTATATGTGGGTTTTGCAATCTCTCTCTCTCTATATATATTATATATATAATATATATAATATATATATATGGAGACATTTTAGGTAGCCTCACTTCAATGGGCCATCCAAGTGGCAAACAAAAAGTTAAACATCTATCTAATTATTTCAGTTAATATACAAGCGTGAAGCATTCAGATTCCTAATTAAGAGACAACGCACCCTGTCAGAGACATCTGCACGGCTATTGAACATTTTCTAGATTGTTCCATAATTACCCAGCTAAATGGTTCGAAAAACCTCAGCGGTGAAGGTACCCACTGAAAGGAAGGATGGCTTCTCACAGTAAAAAAAAAATTGCCATGCCCGGGACAGAGCTTGATTCCATGCATTCATGTTGGAGGCTTTTATGGGAACATGTTTTAATTAATGTCCTGCACAGACAGTTAGCAGCAAATGGTGTTCAGACATGACTGAGGTGCGGAAGGCAGACTGTGACCCATCTTTCTCCGTCAATCCCCCAATACAGGTTATTATCCGATCTTAGGTATTGAGGATAAATCCTGGTAATGGATCACAAACGCCAGAACCCATCGGCAGGTCGCTGGCTTTGTACTCTAGACTGCCCTGACCGTTTTTATCATTGCCTTCCTCTTGTTCTTTAATCAGAGAACAGACGTCAGCTTTGCCTCACTCAGCACAGTGGTGAGGCGTTGGTTTGTTATTTTATTTTTATTTTTATTTGCAAGAGGCCTTGGGCGCTGTCTCTGAGCTCCTTTCCCTCCAGGCTGGCGCTCTACCACTTGAACCACAGCTCCATGTCTGGTTTTCTGGTGGTTCACTGGAGATCAGAGTCTCCTGGACTTTCCTGCCCTGGCTGGCTTTGAACCGCGGTCCTCAGATCTCAGCCTCCCGAGGAGCTGGCACCTGGCACTTCTCTCCCAGATTTTTCAATAGGAGAATAATAGATTTCATTTGTTTCTTCTTCTTCTTCTTCTTCTTCTTCTTCTTCTTCTTCTTCTTCTTCTTCTTCTTCTTCTTCTTCCTCCTCCTCCTCCTCCTCCTCCTCCTCCTTCTTCTTTTCTTCCTCTCTCTCTCTCTCTCTCTCTCTCTCTCTCTCTCTCTCTCTCTCTCTCTCTCTCTCTCTCTCTCTCTCTCTCTCTCTCGGTTAGAGCTCTACCACTTGAGCCACAGCACCACGTCTGGCTTTTTCTACGTATGTGGTACTGAGGAATCGAACCCAGGGCTTCACGCATGCTAGGCGAGCACTCTACCACTAGGCCACACTGCTGGCTGAGGTTACATTTGTTATCCGAGAGAAGGATATGTACTTATATATACATATATACACCCCTATATATGCAAATACACACATGCATATTTATATGGATTGATTAGCAACTTCAGTTCTTTTATTCTTTGTAGCTTGGTTTTATGTTTTCTCTGCAGAAACCAAGACCCTTGTTCTTAATGGGAAGGCTTTCTGCCATATGCAAGTATTTCTTAGAAACTCACAGGACGCATCCTTTTTTTTGTTGTTTTTGAGTTAAATCATTTTGTGCCTCTTTTGAAATTTCACCTTTTCCTCAGATGGTCGATTCCTCAGCCTGGACAGTGCTCCAAAAATTCTCTCCTTTGGAGTTGCCATTTATAGTGGGGAAATCTCGAGAGCTAAAGCTGGATTCGGGAACAGACTGTCAGAGTACCCAGTTTGGATATTGATAGGAATCTTTCCATATTTTTTCCTTATTTATTTTTTTTTTGAATTTTTGATCTTATGCTTTGCCCAACCTCTTTTGACTTCTGGTTTCCATTCCTGACCTCAACCTGACCACGGCGACTTGTAGCCCATGAAATGAACGGATGGGCCGAATTGATTTTATGTGGCATTGCTTTCCTTGTCTTTCCTTCCACGCAGGCTATTAAGCAAATCGTCCCTTCCACGAAAGCCAATTCGTTTATTTATTTCCTTACTCTGGCTTCTATCGATCATGAAATAATCGGATTATAGTATCAGGGGGGGCCCAGTGTAATTTTTCCTCTTGGCTGGAGCCTCGGACATTTTCAGGATGAGGAACAGCAATTAGCAAATCTGCAGATCAATGGTATATTTATGTAAAGTTGACTAGAAGAGGTCATTCCGTTTCAGAGCATTGATTAGGCAAAGGGCTGTTGTCCAATCCAGACCACAGCTTCGGGGACAATGACAAATGCTACTAAGGCCACGTGAAGACATGCGAGAGGTATCAGAGGCGAGAAGGTGTGGATTGATCAACTCGAATAATAACCCTAAGCAGAATATAACAGGTGTTCCTCTCACACATTGAGCCACTGAATTAAAAAAAATACTCATACTAATCTTGAGATGACCGGTCCATTTATGACCTTCTTTTCCGATCTTGTTTCTACAGAAGCCTGATAAGGTAATGTTCTTGGGCCCTTCCAAGTGGAAGTGCCTTCCTTCTCTTCCTTTCACCTGAAATATTCAGAATACAGGATGATGCCACCTGGGGTAAGTTCTTACCACGTGTCACTAAAGGAGAGGCAAACGTAAAACTGTCATGGAAGGGTTCAAAGCTTCAAGCTTATTTGGTGGGATTTTATCTTCCTCGCTTGGCTTATTTCTGCCCATGTCCTTGGAGAACTGAGACTTCAAACTGCCTGGCCAGATGGTAGAAAAAAAACATAATTCTGGGGAGGGGGAAGCTTCCCCAAGTATGGACCAGCCATAACTAAACGTATTATTAGCAGTTTTCATCTTCTTCTAGGTTGTTTGCTTTTCTTACAGTCACTGAGAGTGTTAACAAATTCATAACATGCCAACAGCTTTAAAATAAATTATTACTGCATTTATTTGGGGAACAGGTGTAACATTCAGTCATGTGTGCTTTACCAACAAGCATAATAAATCACGATAAAAATAATAATCACGATTGGAGCTGTCTAGTATTTAAAAAAGAAAAACAACCCTGTAGCCAAATTGGTGAAATGGTTTTAGCCCTGGGTTAGATTCTTAGCATGTACAATTAGCCCGAGTCCTGGCTTCCCCTGTTGGCTTTCTGAATATCCTTTCTACCATTACTTCAAAAGAACATGGCAGGGCCGGGAGTTTGGCCTAGTGGTTAAAGTGCTTGCCTAGCATGCATGAAGACCTGGGTTTGATTCCTTGGTACCACATACATAGAAAAAAGCTGGTAGTGGTGCTGAGGCTCAAGTGGTAGAGCTCTAGCCTTGAGAAAGTCCAAGGACAGTGCTCAGGCCCTGAGGTCAAGCCCAGGACTGGCAAAAAAAAAAACGAAAGACCATGGCAGCCTCAATTTAAATACACTTCATTAGTTAAGAAACGGAAGCGTCAATACAACAATGTGCTGTTTAGTAGCAGGCTTGATGGTGTCTACAAACCTTTTCAGACTGTACAATATAGTCAGCGTCATAATTGAGAATGTAACTGGCATTCTCTTCTTAGTCCTACCGTGCGCTGGGGAAGTGCTGTAAGTAAAAAACAAATGATTGCCATCACTTCAGGTTTCTATTGTGACTTCTCCTATTTCCCAGGAAAGGATTATTTCTTCCTTTTTGGGGGTCCATCATCGGGCTTGAACTCACAGCCTGGACACTGTCCCTGAGCTCTTCAGCTCCAAGCTGGCCCTCTACCAGTGGAACCCTGGCTTTTTCTGAGTAATTTATTGGACTTAAGAGTCTTCTGGGCTCTTCTATCCTGGCTGGCTTTGAACCACAATCCTTAGATCTCAACCTCCTGAATAGCTCAGATGACAGGCTTGAACCCCTGGCACCCAGAAGTTATCTTCCTTACTTTTCTTTATCTTTGAAATACTTTTAATTATATGATTCAAAAGAAAAACACCGACAAATAATATTTTAAAGAATAATTGCTTCTGACAATTCCAACTTCAAGAAAAATTTGTTTAGAATGACAGGGGAAAGAAAAAAAAAATAACAACAACAACAAGAAGCTTTCAGCCCTGAATCCTCAAACTTTATTACTCTTGTTGACAGAATCATTCATTCTTCTTGAAAATACAGATAAGTGTTTATCCTCAATTTAAGAGACTTTTCCCCTCGGCGTAGGTCAAGAAATTATTCACATTTAAGAAGAGATGAGAAAAATGTAAGCTACCACTAAGTCCAGAAAAATAAAAAATAATTCCAGATTGATGTGAGAATGATTTCATGACCATTACGTATGTAGATACGGCCCTGGAGAAATTGACCTTTTACAATTTTAAGTTCATTAGCGTTGAACATTCATCTAGAATTTCAGGGGGAAAATCGCACCAGGAAACAAAGGACTGCTTATCTACTGAGCAAGGGAGAGAAGAAGCCATTGACAAAGATAGAGCGACATGGCTTGCTTACCAAACTCATTGCTGTCTTCAGTGCAGCAGCTGTGATTCAAAAACAAAACCCAAAGCAGAAAATGCAAAGCACTAGAATGTCAACGTGAGTTGGTCCAGTAAGTTAAGGGTGAGGAGTGCGTGAACTTGAATGCTGATGGTAAAGAATCACACACACACACACACACACACACACACACACACACACACACACACACACACAGAGTAAGGTTTGAAATGTGATCCTCTGATCTCAGCTTCCTGAGTAGACAGGGATACAGACGTGATATACTGATTTACAATAGCCTTTTACGTATTTAAAGACACTGTGTACACAGTAATTAATAAAAAATAATATGTTCACTGTATCTTGATTTTTTTTTAATGCCAATCTTGGGGGCTTGACCTCAAGGACTGAGCACTGTCCTTGAGTATTTTTTTTTTTAGCTCAAGACTAATGCTGGACTATTTGAAACACAGCTCCAATTCTGACCTTTTGGAGAATAATTGGAAAGATTCTCACGGACTTTCCTGTGTGGGTCTGGCTTTGAACTCACAACCCTCAGATCTCAGCTTCCTGAGAGGCTGGATGACCACCCCTGGCAATGTCTCTGAATCAAGACATACGGTCCTCACACACTGCCATGTTGAATGGAGCCCCTCTTTTGTCCAGATCCTTAAAGATCATGGAAAACAAGTGAATTCTTGGGATGTTTTTTTTTTTTAAGATGGAAAAAGAAGAATGCAAAGGGTGAAAAAAATAAAAAAAACCAACCACAACCTGCTGGCATTCTCAGGAAAATGTGATTCCGTGTGTGGCGTCTCTGAGTTGACAGTTGTGTCTTTTCCCCAGCGTTCAGGGTCGTCCATGTCTGTGGAGGTGAGAGGGCGGGTGCTGTGGTCCTGGCATTGGCACAAGAAGGATAAGCAGGGCCTGCACGGTGGGGTTTCCTGGCAGAGGCTCTCCTCCTTCCTCTCTGGACCTGGGCCTGCTGCTGGGTTTGCATATGTTTGTGCGTGGGCCTGTTCACTCGCGAGTGATTAATTACTGCAATCGGATGTCAAAGGGAGACAGTCAAGGTTGGAGGTAAAAAAAAAAACAACTTTAAACTCCAGAAAGGAAAAAAAATGACAGCAGGCAGGGGTGTGTGAACAGCTGAGTTGACTTGGTCGGCCTTTTGGATGAATTCCCTGAGCCTTCTCTCTGCATGGAGGAAGCCAGAACAAAGTTAACTTTCCCCACAGCCCCCCTCTAAGGTCAGAACAGTTCTCAGTTCTGGCTCACAAGGTGAATGACACAGGCTCTAAACGCCACACTGGAGGCCAAGGTAACAACTCTGGCTTTTATTTACACACACAAAAAATGAGGCGTTTGTAAATTGTTATGATGAGGTGTTATAGAGAGGTTCCGAGTTCAGAGGTGGGGTGATTTTCTTCTTGAACAATGTCACAGCTGGGCTGTGGTCACGCCCGTCACCCCCACTCCTCAGGAGGCTGAGAGCTGAGGATCACAGGTTCAAAGCCAGCCTGGGCAGGAAAGTCCAGGAGACTCTGATCTCCAGTGAACCACCAGAAAACCAGACGTGGAGCTGTGGCTCAAGGGGTAGAGCGCCAGCCTGGAGGGAAAGAAGCTCAGGAACAGCGCCCAGGCCCCGAGTTCAAGACCAGGACTGACCAAAACAAAACAAACAAAAAAGCCAACGTTAAAAACAATGTCCCCCTCTTTCCAGGAAAGTAAGTTTTTGAAGATATCCACAAGATGATACTGATTCTGTGTCCTGAGTAGGCAAAGAGGGGCGAGAAGGAGTTTGTTGCCAATGTGTGATTTTTGAGCCCCTGTTCTTGGAAAATGAGATAGAAACTTCCTTTCATATTTAGTATGAAAGAAATAATTTAGCAAACAAAAAGGTTAATCTATGCTAACATGTTAACAAAAACAGTGCTACTGCCTGGTTTTCTTTTTTGTTTTTAATTTCCAAGCCTTTGCATGTGACGTCTGGATATCATTTAGGCTGAAATAAATGTTACCTTAAAACTGGAAGTAACAATTTGACACAAAATCCTAACTTTGGAAGAAGGCAAAGCCAGTGGTGCTTTGCGGGGTTCTGAGAGATTCAGATCTGCTTTAAATAATCTGGGAACTATTAAATCATTTACTTGTTTCATAAGTTGTGATGATTGCTGGTATAGTTCACAGAAAATCATTTGTCTTTTTTACCTTGTTTATTATCCCCCTTTATTATTATTTTTTTTACAACTTTGAGTGGCACTAAAAATATCTATAGGGGACAGTACATAAATATTCATAAATATGAATTCATATATAATTCATGTACCTTGTATGTACTATATTTATACACACCATATATAGATATACCATATGTATAGATATATCTATGAACACAGATTTACATGTATATGCATGTAATTCTCTTGCAAAGCAATTATTTAATTAGTTTGGTCAATATCCTTTATATGTGTCTAACGGACACATTGATGGCTGGAAATGTTTTCGAGTTGAAAGCAACTGTCTCAGATCAATCTGTGCTGTAATTCCCATTTGCTGCAATGGTTTCTGCAATTCACCAATCTATAAATACACATTTATTCAGTCTATTAGGTAGAACTCGGAATACATTCTTTCCACTGGATGGTTTTTACAGATATTGCTTATGTTTCTGGGTTACATTTAATAGACGTATTTTTTTTTCAACTCCAATCCAGACAAGTTTATATCTGCAGTAAAATGTCATAAATGTTGCTATGAGATAATATTAAGTGTGACAACTATAAGCTCACAGGTATTTAGGTAGTTTTCTTGCTGTATAGATTGCAATCTTGGATTTTGAGATCACATCTCTCCCATTCCACATTCTCAGCATTTTCTAGGCTGCCCCTAGGTTCCCGAGGCAGACAGGAGTATTTGTTTTGTTTTGCGTACATCTATCTATCTATCTATCTATCTATCTATCTATCTATCTATCTATCTATTTATTTATTTTCAGTTTCTCTCTCATCACCTAAAAGGAAAGCATTCTGTACCAACTTCATTCCAAAGCACAATGGCTGAGATGGAGCAGGAGTCAGGCCTGGGTTCCTGTACTTTCCCAGGAATTATGTATTATCCCATATTTATAACACTGAACAAGGCAATTTTAGACACTTCTAGCAGCAATCCCTGGCTCACGCCTAGCTACTCAGGCATCTGAGATCTGAGGACCATGGTTTTCAAAGCCAGCTGGGGCAGGAAAGTTCTAGAGACTCTTTTCTCCAGTTAACCCCCACCCTCCACAAAACCCCCAAACAAACCCCAAAGCGGAGCTGTGACTCAAATTGTAGAGCACTAGCCTTGAGGAAACGAGCTCAGGGCCAGCGCCCAGGTCCTGAGTTCAAACCCCAGGACCACACAAAAGAAATTACCAAAGACAAATCAGCTCTGTTTCTTACATCTATGCCTATGTGACAAATAATTAGAACCAACTTTCTTCATCTGGAGTATTAATGAGTCCCAGAGACTGGATTCCCAAAGAAAGAGTTGGAGAAAAAACAAATTAGACTCAAAGAATCAGATCATTGAGGTTCATTCATTTATTTAAGGACATGAAAACATCCATGAGTCCTATCCTGAGCTCCTGTGAGAGTCACGTGGTGAAAAGGATTATGGAATAAATGACAGAAGACGTTCAGCATCCCCTATTTAGACAGCAGCTAACAAAAGCTACCTGACTTCACTCCGCCTCGTCCTGCACTCCCACGTGGACACACACCAGGCACGCGTATTTGTTACACTGGTATATTTACAATCCACCCACTTGACAAAGCCCGAGAAGCCAAACTGAGTGGCATCCGGATCACTTACCTGCACTATTCTGATCCCCCACCCCTCCAGCTGGCATGGCCTCCCAGTCTCATTTGGTGGGACTTCCCGTGAGCTTGATCGGATGGCTCTTCCAGAAATGCTACCACTGTGTCCCCCACAGAGGAGAAAAAGGCAAATCCCCCCTCCATCTCCAGTGGAGTCATGGAGCTGCTGATATCTAAATCTGCCCTTCTTGGTTGTAACTAAGATCTGAGCCAAGAAGCTTCGGAATGAAATGGAAAACAAGAGTGTCCACACCCATGTCCACTCACGCCTGATGACACACTGAATTCCACGCACACCACAGGAGCTGGAGCTCACTGGGAAATGCCCGGGAATGTCAGATGCTTCTTCCTCCACATTCCTCCACGTAAACCAGACGCAGGGGCTTCTATATCATCCAAAATTACACCTATAGATAGTATTTAACCCATATATTATATATGGCATGTATAATATATATTATATATGTATAGTACATATTATACATAAATATGTATTCTCCTTCAACTTTGTTGTTGAGAGGCAAGTCCACCAGTCAGATATATTATATAGAATATATATTATATATGTATAATATAGTATACATATATATGTATTTTCTTTCAAATTTGTTGTTGAGAGGCAAGTCCACCAGTCAGATATATTATATATAATATATTTATTATATATGTGTACAATATATTATACATATATATGCATTTTCCTTCAAATTTGTTGTTGAGAGGCAAGTTCACCAGTCAGATATATTATAGATAATATATATTATACATGTATAATATAGTATACATATATATGTATTTTCTTTCAGATTTGTTGTTGAGAGACAAGTCCACCAGTCAGATATAATATATATGATATATATTTATTATATATGTATAATATATATCATACATATATATGCATTTTCCTTCAAATTTGTTGTTGAGTGGCAAGTTCACCAATCCGTCAGATATATTATATATAATATATATTATATATGTATAATATAGTATACATATATATGTATTTTCTTTCAAAGTTGTTGTTGAGAGGCAAGTCCACCAGTCAGGTATATTATATATAATATATATTATACATGTATAATATAATATACATATATATGTATTTTCTTTCAAAGTTGTTGTTGAGAGGCAAGTCCACCAGTCAGGTATATTATATATAATATATATTATACATGTATAATATAGTATACATATATATGTATTTTCTTTCAAATTTGTTGTTGAGAAGCAAGTTCACCAATTAGTCAGATATATTATATATAATATATTTATTTATATATGTGTACAATATATATTATATATATGCATTTTCCTTCAAATTTGTTGTTGAGAGGCAAGTTCACCAGTCAGATATATTATATATAATATATATTATATATGTATACTATAGTATACATATATATGTATTTTCTTTCAAATTTGTTGTTGAGAGACAAGTCCACCAGTCAGATATAATATATATGATATATAATTATTATATGTGTATAATATATATCATACATATGCATTTTCCTTCAAATTCGTTGTTGAGAGGCAAGTTCACCAATCGGTCAGAAAGCTAATGACATAGGACATAAATTCAGCTGTAGGAAATGATCCGCACTCTCCCTCTCCCCCTGCACCGCCTAGAGCCGTAAGCTCAGCTAACTTTTCTTTCTGGCTCTCTCTACTTTCCTCCTCCCTTTCTTCCCCCCACACTGATGGAATAGCAGTCATCGACAATCAGGTTTTATAGCATTTCATGCATCGATGTGTAAAATAGGTTTCCTGTACTTAAAGCTGCTTTTTCTAGTGGTGAGACCATGTCACAATTACTTGACTCTAATGAACAAGACAACGCAAAAAATTGCCTTGTGTCAGATAAGCGTGGCTGGCTGCGTGAAACATGGTGTCTGGCTCAACTTACCAAACTCATTTTCCACTGGTGTCCCCTCTGCAGAATCTGCAGAGCACTGGTGCTGTTTCTGCCCGAATCTGAGTGTACAGCATCCTCATTTCTGCTCACTGTGTCTTCATTTCCTTCTTTTTCTTTCCTACCAGACAGCTATATTTATGTTACATGCCAGCAAACTCCAAAGCCATATGCTTCTCTTTTCTGGGACATTTAATTAACCTGGGATTTTAATTGTAGGCTATCAAAAGTTAAAAATACTCAGTGATCTGTCTTGAAAGTGTGCAGAGATTCCTGCCTCAAAAAATTAAATCATTATTCATCCAGTCATTAAAAAAAAGGGGGGGTGGAGAAATGTGCAAGGAAACTTGAAGATCAACTCTAATCAGGGCCAAGATCCAAGGACAGGGTAGAAAAGGATGAACGAGCTCACAGACAGCCTCAGACAACACCAGCGGACGAAGTCAGGCAATCACGCAGAGAAAAGAGAATATTTCCAGATGGAAGAACCTTCCACCCGGGGAAGGGGAATTACATGCTGCCACACGCGATGCCACACGAGCTGCATGGAACCCGGCCAGCTCTGACTCCTGCTCAGAGATCTAGAAAGAAGCCACTCAAGGGTGTAGTCATAGGGTGAGGAGGAAGAAGGGAAGGAGGAGGAGGAGGAGGAGGAGGAGGAGGAGGAGGAGGAGGAGGAGGAGGAGGAGGAAGAGAAGAAGAAGAAGAAGAAGAAGAAGAAGAAGAAGAAGAAGAAGAAGAAGAAGAAGAAGAAGAGGAGGAGGAGGAAGAGGAGGAGGAGGAGGAGGAAGATGAGTGCTAGCTGCCCTATCCCATCTGATACACCTGTACACACCTCTGATAACACACTTATTTCCTGTGACCACGGTGTGGTGTCTTCCATTTCCAGCCAGGGACTGAACTGAAAAGAAAGGAAGAAAGGAAGAAAGAAAGAAAGAAGGAAAGAAAGAAAGAAAGGAAGAAAGAAAGAAAGAAAGAGGGAAGAAATGGATGTAGGAATCCAGTTAATAATTTGCTCACATGAAGCATTAAAGTACATGAAATTCTCCTTTATGTTATACTATAAAATTGCATAAAGACTCTCTGTGCTCCATTGTTAAATAATGGATACGCATTGAACGTGCATAAATTTTAAAGGGAAAGACTAATTAGAAGATAAAATTAAAGATATATTTTTTTTGCCTGCCCTCGTGTCTTGTTTCAACTTTAACTGGTTTAAAACACCATTTTACAGGATATGCATTAAATTGATTCTCCCATGTGGCATGCCATTTTGTCCTGTATTGGTTAAAATACACATAATTTCTTTTATTTTTTGGGGGGGAGGTGGTAGGAGTTGCCTGGCTTGACTTCACGCTCTCCCATCAATTTCTGCTTCCAGAGGAACTGGGATTATAGGAGTGAGCCAGACTGCCTGGTTCCCTAGCAGCTTTTATTTTATTTTATTTTTGACACAGATAACGAGTTTAAGATGGATATATCTTTGATTCTTCCATAGTGGCCAAGTAGAAAACTCATATTGAGTCTACTTATTATCCTATCTTGGCAAGAGATCCTTTTGCTACACGTGGGAAGAGATTAAAAAAAAAACATCCTTCTAAATCAATTGGTAGATTTGAACAATCGCATGAAGCTTATTTTCTTTTCCACAAATCAATATACTAACTGGGCTTTTCCTGAATGGTGCAATGAGAGGAAATATATTGATATAAAATAAGCCAATATGAACCTGTGTTTAACTGTAATCCCTCCGTGTCATTATACGTTGATACCACGAAGACTCTTTTTTCCCCCCAGATATTAAAAGTCTGTGTTAAATGCATTTCAACAGCATATTAATTATATGCATCAATTAATTGTCATATTTGAATAATACATGAACTTGCTTTTATGCTTTTTAATTTTGACAGATCTGGTTTTCCAGCACCCATCAAACCTTGACACGCCTCAAGGATTTTTACAAAATTAATCAACCACACTGTGCATTTTGTGTGGGGGGGAATACAAGGGTACATGCTTTTTGTTCTAGCATCTCACTTTTATTTTTAACCGAATAAAAGTTGCTACCTCAAGTTTTAGCATCATTTAAAAAAAAATACATCCTTGTAAGAAGTTGCCGTAAAGGTCGACATTTTCAGCAGCATCAATTTATAGTGATGCTGAATTTTTATGATACTATAAAAGTCCTGCTCGCAGTCTCATCCAGAGCTACATGTGAAGGGGACCGCGAGAATCTGCATCTCAGGGATGTGGCTTGTAGAAGACAGGAAAATGGGGGGCTAACAAGTATTTCTGGGGTCCCCAGATGAGTCAAACAGGTCCCATAGGTGGATAAAGATGCGGGATTTTCCCAATACCATCTTGCAGTCCAAGCATCTCCGCAAAAGAGAGGGGGGACAGCAGACGTTCAAGCCTGCCCTCCCAGCCACTGAGGGGGCTGAGGCCCAACCATGGTGGCTCACAGTCTGTTGGGCACAAACACTTGTCTCAATTAATTACCAGAAAACCAGAAGTGGAGTTGTGGCTCAAGTGGTAGAGCACCAGCCTGGAGTGAAAGAAACTCGAGGACAGTGCCCAGGCCCTGAGTTCAAGACCCAGGCATGAAACAAAACAACAGAATAAAGATATCTGTTCTTCTGGATCTCTGCTAACGAGATCCAGATGATGGCTAAATGGAGGCATTTTCCTGATTTTCTTTTCCCTATGTTGCAAAAGACTTTGTGCATGAAACGGTCAAGGGTTAAAAATGGTAAGAAAAAATTCCAGTATCAGGCTCTGTTTGCCAAGGTAATGGAATTAATATTATGTCTATCCACTCTCTCCATCACGATTGACGGATAGCTTCCTTCCCCACCCTCTCCTTTCATTTGTTCACTCCTTCACCCGATCCCCTCATCTCAACTTTATTGCCTGCCACCTCCAAGAAATAAAGGAGTCGAGTCATACACGTTGCTTAGGAAATTAAAGCCGGAAATGATACACAAAATTTTTGCTTTTGCACATGTTGCCGCTTGGTGATAAATTTCTCTGGGTTGACACACACATCCAGGCATGACCAAACAAACAAACAAGGGGGCTCCCATTTGTTTGAATTATGCAAATGAAATAACCAGAACGAGAAACGATTCAGCAACTCCACCCCTGACCTTTTCCCCCAAAACCTTACAAACCAGTGTAGGGTGAAGCCACCAACACAACCACGTTCACTGCAGCCCAGGGACGGAAGCAGCTTAGAGCAGATCAAGAAAGTGAGGTATAGTGACCCCAAACAATCTGACTCATGCATCGGGGGGGCAAAATGACATTGTAGCATTTATGAAGAAATGGTGACAACCAGGGGAAAATAATACAGTAAGTGCAGGAAGTCAGGCCTAGAATGATAAAGGAGGTGTGTTTTTCCCTTCCACGTGGACGCTCGCTGCTACCTTTACAGGCACATCTGTTGGGTGGTGTGCAAGCGTGTGCAAATGCATTCATGGAAGCAGGGTAGATGCAAGGGAGAATCCCAATAGAGTCAGATATATATTGTCCTTTGCACAACTACTTAAATACTATGGTGGGGGAGGAAGGATGCTTCACCAAGTGTCACTAAGGCAAAATGGAAGGAACTGCCCCTGCCTTCTCAGTCTCACTCGTATCTCAAGATAGACAGGCCATTAAAATCATACAGACGACCGGAGCGGAGCCATGGTGTCTTCCACCTACAGTAGGTGTGAACTTTCTCACTAAATCCCCATCCATGGGGCAGATTTGGGGGCTTGAGGTATCTCGATTTCCCTTAACTCAGACACCCACAGAAGAGAGGGGGAGAAAGAAGGGGAGGGGGGAGGGGGAGAGTCTCACAGGCTGCCCCTCCCCCTAGCATAATTAGAAATGGACTGCTTCTTGCTGGCGGCATTCACAGCAAGTTCTATGGCCAGGCAGAATGGGCTGCTTTAGTGACACAGTAGTGTCTCGGCCCCCGTAATCCATGAGCAAGCTGTTCTTTGGTGGCTGTTGTTGGTACCCACGATTCTTCCTGCTGTATTAAGAGGCCCCACGGGTGAAGCTGCCATTGAACTATGGAATAAATGACACTGGCTCACGGGGCCATTTGACAACTTGGTGGGTAACTGCTGTTCTTAGACTCGCTCTGCTCAGGTTCTGGGGTGTGTGTGTGTGTGTGTGTGTGTGTGTGTGTGTGGAGTATGTGTGTGTGGTGTATGTGTGTGTGTGTTCTTTTCCTTCCGTGCAAATGTTTCCACTCATTTTTCTTCCCTGCTGTGCCGCCAGAGTGCCCTTTCTTTGCGTTCATTTTCCTGATTATAAAAGAGAGAAATGTTTACAAGACTCAAGACCCCCCTCTTCTAAAACACAAAATCTCTAATGGAGAACCTACTAAAATAAGTTTTATAACTCTATTTTTATCATCTAGACACATGGCCTTGTCCTAGGGGAGTTTGAGATTCATTATGATATTAAATTAGCAAGTTGCTTCATGTTTAGAAGAAATGCTGAAGGCTTTATGCTACTCATCTATCTATGTATCTATGTATCTATGTATCTATGTATCTGTCTATCTATCTATCTATCTATCTATCTATCTATCTATCTATCTATCCATCATCAGTTGTGAGGCTTGAACTCAGGGCCTGGGCGCTGTCCCTGAGCTTCTTTCCCTCAAGGTTGGTGCTCTACCACTTGAACCACAGCTCCACGTCTGGTTTTCTGGTGGTTCACTGGAGATCAGAGTCTCCTGGACTTTCCTGCCCGGGCTGGCTTTGAACCTCCATCCTCAGATCTCAGCCTCCTGAGTAGCTGGGGTGACAGGCGGGAGCCACCAGGGCCCTGCTAGAATGATTTTTTATTTTTATTTATTTAATTAATTAATTTACCAATTTTGCAAATATCCTTGAAGGGCTAACCCAATATTCATGACCACATAATTATGAGTTCTTCCATAGAAATCAAGTTTATGGAGCCCCTGTGTCTTGCAGGGTGCATCTGGATGTATAGACAGGCCAAAACTTGACTAAAACTTCTTTAAAATGTGTTCAAGGATTCTCATGAGGCTTTGGTTTCTAGGGTTATTTGTATTAAAAGCCCGGTTTTCACTTCACATCGTTAATTAGTCACTGCCTTTAGCCTTAAAGGTTTAGCATTTGCAGAAGGAACGCTGTCTCTCAGGTGTGTGCCCCACAATCTCTCCTAAAGGAATAATACAGATTGCATATCACCAGGAAAAAGGTCATTCGATTCTGTTAAATAATGGTTAAAGAAACTTCAGGAAACTCCCTCCCCCCCTCCTTCCATACACACACACACACACACACACACACACACAAAACACACCACACACACATACATATACCCGCATATAATACATACATGTAATATATTATATGTATATTGTATGTATATTGCAAACTGTTGCCGAATCTCCATAGCATGACCTCAGATAGTATTAAAAATACAGTTTTATTAGCTAGTGCTTTTGCATTTTGTAATATTATTTATAGAAGTATAGGTGTATCCAAGGCAACTCGTAATTATGAGCGGAGGTAATCAAAGAATGTATAAAGCATTTGCCTAGATCATGGATGACAGGCAAGGTTTAGAAACTTTTATTTACGGTATCATTATCGTTAAGCTGCAATGCCTTCACGCTTTTGCGTAGTGTGAAACCAAAAATAGGAGAATAAGAAACAGACTAAGCCCCAGTGGAACTTAAAAGTTTTTCTTGCTGGGGAGCCATTCTGTTCCTTAAACTTTCCCACTTCTAGGACACACTCTGCCATGTTTCCATAGCCTCCTGAATCGACTTTTTTCTACCCATCTTTCTTTTTCCTCTTAGTAGGGTGAATTGTGCAAGTTGGCAATAAAGACCAAAGGACTCAATTCCCTTCCTAAGGTTTTATTTTTTAAAAATAAATGTAGTACCTGTCTTCTAACCCCCATAGCGGTTGCTCTCAGAAGATTTCATAGTTGAGTAAAAAGCTTCCCAATCAGATGAAGAACACAGGATATGACCCCCGGCAGATTTCACAGTTGAATGAGAGGGGTCAGCATGGCATAAGGAGGTACACTATTTTGGATAAGTTAAAAGTAAGGCTTTTCAGTGGATGCGGCAATTAATGGAGTAGAGAGAGAAATTCAGTGGCTTGTTTCCCCCCCCCTTCATTTGGAACGGGGTGGGAAATAAAGGCGAACGCGCAGGCCTGTCTTTCTTTTTTTTTCATGAGCTTATAAATTATATACAGTTATACATCACGTATTAGACAATTATAGAATCATACAATTCTATATTATTTGCAATTAAACATACACAATTGTATTGTAATGAGATAATTATGTATTTATATGACACGTCATATACAATATATACAATTTATACAATATATAAAACATTATAGGATAGTGGAGTTATCCTTTACTGGGATGCCATTTTCATTTCACCACCCGGGGGGGGGGGCGGGTGTGATGTGGACACATTATATGAGACACTTGTTTTTTTGTTTGTTTATGTGTTACTTTTTCCTTCCTTCCATTGAAGCAGAAAATAACAACCACAAAGGCACCCCGGTTCTTTCTAAAATCCTATCACCACTTCTCCCAGAGCAATGACCAGAGACATCCCTCTGCCCCCCCTAAAAAAAAACAATAATTCTCCCAAGGACACCTTGGTAAGGAAACAGGTGACACCCCTCCAAAAAAAAAACCCACAAGTAAATATTGTCCCCATGGGATTCGTGGCTCCTGCTCTTTCAAGGCAGCCTTTATATGGGGAGGGTGTCACCTTTTTTTGATCAATGGAAACAGAAGGAAAAACCATTTCAACCCTTTCCAGCTGCAAAGGTGGAGTCGCCCAAGTAACAGAAGAAACGAGCACACAGGCCCCTGTTTACACAATTGGCTTGAACAATTTAAGTATTTCTTTTTTCTTCCAGGAGTTTAAAAAATGGTTGTGTTCTTGGTAGATGTCCCACGACTGGATTGAAAAAGAACAGAGTCGTATGAAGACCGAGCCTGGCATTTTTCTGTAATGTACAGGGCAAGGCTATTATTAAAGGTCACACGATTAATTAGTGGTAATTCAATGCTTCTGCCTCGCCCGTATTGTATTTTTGCTCACTCATCTTGTGATTTTCTTTATATATATATATATATCTTACATATATTTTTATATATCTAGATTATATATCTATAGATTCTCCATATGTCTGTGTGTATATACAGACGTATTTTTGTTTTTTCAAATTCACTTACGTGCACGGTTAGATTTCTTTTCCTAACTCCCTTCCTTAAACAGCAAAAGGACTTGGCTGTGACGTTCATTGTAATCTCATCTGTTTGGAAACTTAGTTCTTAGTAGATAAGGGCCCCAAATAAGTAACCTTATTTTGAAACGTTATGGCCATTATGGAGATAGAGCTTTGATTTGTGTCTCGTTAAAGCCTAATTCCAGCACGTAAGAAGTAGCTATCTTATTTCTTTCCACCTTATTGTTTCAGTATATGTGCACATCGCCCTTATCAAAGAACAATTTACATAAAGAAGGTCAGACTATCTATTTCTCCAGCTGGACGGCCTTATCATATAGTTCCATAAACAGGCAGAAAGACCAGGAGAAACGCCCCGTGCTTTTCAGTCCCGGTGTAGAGAAACTTTAGTAGCGATTTGTTTAGTACTAAGTGTTATATTTTAAATGAATAGTAGATGACCATTGACTCTGACTAATGGCTGTGATCTTCATGTTACCATATATACGCATATATGTACACACACATGTGTAATATAGATGATAGGCTAGGTAGATATACCAAGGCATTTTATATGCCCCACAAGGAAGAAAAAGAATGAGATGGAAAGGAAAACTGTCCCACACTGGTTGAATTAAATTAGAGGATCCTCACGACTTTATGTCTCTGCCGAAGACATGCTGTACCGTTCCAGATTTCTGCTAATTGCTACCAGATACATTATTATGCAAAAAAGGGTGTTCGTGAAGGTTGACAAAGGACAAGCCGATGATTCCTATGCCCTCGCCATAATTATGCAGCACCATGTTCGAACAATTACATTTATGTAGACCCACTGTTGGAATCGATGTTACTTGTGGAGCTAGTCCTTGATCAATGAAATCAGTCAATTTCCCCCTGGTCACATCCTTCTTCTTAATTAAGACAGTGATATCTCTGCAGTGCAGGGCTTCCAGGAGATAAAAAGAACAGAGGTTAGAAAATGTCAAAGGGGTGAACCCCCCAATTTTACTCTGGGAGCAAGTTGAGAGGAGATCGCACCGTTGCCTCCATGGAGAGAAGGGGCAGCCATCTTTCTGAACGGACAATGGCTGAGCATTCATTAAGGGAAAGAGCAGGTAGTGGCTCCAGACAGAAATGGCATTAATCAGCAAAGAAGGATTTCAGGGCCCAGTTCCTTCCGAGTCACCCTCAGAATTATGAAGGTGGTGCCATCGGAGCCAATTTTAATTAGATTGAGAAAAGATCGGCGTGGACAGTTAGCCTTTCTTTCCATAGGATAAAAAAAGAGAGAGAATAAATCCATTCCCATAAAGTGTCATTGTGTTGTCATCAGCAAAATGGCACAGGGATGGGAAAACCAGACTGGAAATGTCGCTGATGCTCAAGCAGGGTTCACAAACATCTGCTAATGACGCCGGTAATAAAGGCATTAGCTGGGCGACGTTGACAGTGTGATCAGAGCAGGGATAATGGCAGAGGTGACATCAGAGGCCTCTGAATGTCCCCTTCCGTCGCTCTGTTCTACCAAGAGATGACAAAAGTCTCGTTTATTAGAAGACAAGGAGGTGGGCAAGGATAAAAAAAAATCCACTCTATTAGCAATAGCGAATGCAGACAGTTCCCATTAAGTTTAAACTATATATGTGTATATCTCTTAAAGCTACTATCTTTGCATTCTCAGGCAGGAATTTCCATTCCATGAAGGAATTCTTATCAGACCGTGGGGTGGGGGTGAGGGGAACCATACCACCCACCGACCAATAACAAAGACAGAACGTTGATGCCATCCCTGAAGACAAAACTGTATTTCTAGGGTGGATATATGTGCGAAATTTACAATTTTAACAAGAACATGACCTTCTCCATGGAAGCGTGGCTATACCCACAAATACAAGAAACAGGATCTATCTCTTGTGGCTACAGAAATACAGTACAGAAACCACCAGAAGTGGGCGGTTGATTCTACAGAGCAGGACAATTCCGGAGGCAGCAATCGCGTTTCTATGTCCAGAACTAACCTGAGCTAACTGAATGTATGCTAAAAAAAAAAAAGTATGTATAACTTGATCAATAAATGCTACCAACGTTACGTATTCCTTGTCTCATGGTCTCTTACATCACATCTCAGGCGGAATGACAAATACACTTACGTGTTACTGACAAATGTACCCGCCTTTGCCAGGACTCCGTTCTAAGCCGTCGAGAAGGGGTCAGTGGCAGAGGCTCTGGAGATTTGGTGATATAATCGTGAATGTATTTACAGGTATTTCCAGAGTGATCTTTTTTTAAAAATAATGCTTTTTCTTATCTTTTCCTCATCTAATAACTTTTTGTTGTCACTCTTGATCTTCACCCTGCAGGTAAAGACCCAGGCATAAAGCACATTCACTTGTGTTTCAATATTTGAAGCTACCCTCCCTGGAGCCAATCAGTACAGAACACAGGGATAAAGCCTTCAACCAGGATCCTAACACACCTAAAAGTGACTCCTGGAAAGTTTTCTGGGTAGTTGCTGGCCATGGAGGGAGAGAAAAATGAAGAATTTTAATCTTAGAACATAGCCAAGAGCTAAAAACCGCATATGAAAGGAGACATAGGAGAGAGAACTTTAAAGGTACTTTATTTTTATTTATTATTTTTTTTTTGCTTATCAGAAGCAAGGGTCCACCACCCAGTACTTTTACTACCTAGAGGCAGACAATTTCTATATACGAGGAATATTCTAAATACTTCTAAAAGGTAACATAAGAATAAATCTCTGTGCCACCAGCCGCCTCCTGAAATTTCCAGCAGATTCATTTCTGCAAGCAACCAATCAATTCAGATCTGATTAATTCATTCAGAGGCAGAGTCAAGTAAAAATCAAATTATGTAAGCTTTCCCCAAGATTTAGGGGGTCAGAGCTTTGACTGTAATGAATTTATTTTTCAAGAGAAGCGATAAGGCGAGTTTGGGAATCAAAATGTGTCCAGGCCTTAATTAAAAGTGAATTCCATCTACTTCTGTACACGGGCAGGCACTGGGACTCTGTGTAATAATTTCCACTCTCCATTCAACAGGATCCAGCACAAAGCCAACACGTTCACTGAAGCAGGGGTGGTGGGTCCATCGGGCGCCATCTTGTTTTCATGGTGGAGGAACTGCCATCTCCATGGATGTGACTGGATTTCTAGAGGCAAGGGCCGGGACTTGGCGGAGATCTAGATCCTTGTGACTCTGAACCCCCTGACCTGACACCCCCCAAGTTAGGCCCAGACTAACTCAGACACCATTGGGCCAGGCCTGGTTGTCTCTTGGCTGTCCAGTGGTCATGATGGCGTCCCACTTGAGCTCTCCATGGGAGCTGATCTGGTTTGTTGGTATGGTTTCTCTCTCTCTCCTCTCCTACCCTCCTGGCTCTGGTTTCCAACAGCCTTTTCCATGTGTTTGAAGGGCTGTGGGTCTTGGATGTCAGCTTTGTAAAATAAAGATTCCCAATTGGATAACTTCCCTATGCCCCCCTCACCCCCAAAAATGTGTCTCCTCTGTTGTCCCCACCACCACTGGATTGGCAGCTGAGATTCTTACCTTACAGCAACACAAGGGGCACAAACCTTTGATAGAGGGACTTGACTCCACAGGACAGACTCCTGTTGGGACAGACAGACAGACACAAATGTCAGTGGGGTTTTCTTCACAGCCCTACAAGCCAAGAGTCCTCAGAGAGCCAACCCACTCCATAAAAATGGCGCCTTCCCTCAGAGCCCATGCAGGGCCTTTGGGAAACGTCTCCGACCTCTTTCCTGCCACAGGAGCGATGGTTTCTAATTAGGAAGTGGATTTCTGACCTGCAAGTTGCTTTAGGCCTGGTCAGGGGGAAATCATGGTATTTTTCTCTCCCTGTGGAGTCTTGTAGGCTGAGCAGATCTCTTCTGGTCTGCCTTAGAGAATAGATCTGATTATTCCCTCCCCGCCCTTCTCTCTCTTTCCTCCTGGTCTCCCTTTAATGAAAGCACTTAAGCACTCATTGATTGTGTGTGTGCGCGCGTGTGTGTGTAATACGGTACCATAGCATCACATCATCTGATGTCACAGTGTACCTTTTCCTGCATTGTCTTTCTCTCTGAACAAGTCCTTTTTTCTTCTTTCTTACCCTTACACTTTTTAGCCAGGATCTCCTTCTAAAGACAGTGAGGGGCAGATGAGAAATGGCCGGAGGGTGATTATGAAGCAGGCACTGGAGCCCCACCAAGGGTTTGGAAAATCAGAGCATAAATAATCCATTCAGCCAACTGAAGGCCACTTGTGGAGTTGAACTCCTGGCTCCAGCAGCCCGTCCTCCTCTGCAGGCTAAAACCTAGTATGCCACAGGGAAATAGTTGGTTTTTCCATTGCAAGGAAACTATTCAGACTTTTAAAGCTAATCTGACATAAAGTTCTTTTTAAAAAAAAAATGCATTCGGAGGAATTTGTCATTTCCGACACGAGGCTGTACCTTGAAAGAAGGCAAAAGAGAGGAACCTTTAAGAATAACATTGAACTAGAGTACAATCACCTGTATTTTTCTTGATCTGTTTTAGTGAGTCTGGAAAGGGGAAACTTTATTTAATTTTTCCTAAAAATTATCATCTGCATTTCTATATTTAGAACATAAAAGAGATTTTTTTCCTTAATGCACAACCCAGAATATAAATGGATTAGTACATTTTCCAGGTCACCTGAATCATTAGACATAAGAAAAATCCACAACAGTCTCATCTCAGAGCAATTCCATGAATGCCTTTTCCGATACATTTTTCCCCTGGGATCCCCCACCCATTGGCAATGTTTTTCCAGTGGTGTTCCTGTGGTTGTTACATTTATTCCACCAATGAATGGAAAATGCATCATTCTACACAAAATTAAGAATTTGAACTTTAATGCTTGCTAGCTCAAACAGGGGAAAAAAACCCATGGATAAAAGTAATAAACAATGGTGTAAATCTCCAACTATCATTGTATTTGGGAATATGTATGTTTTTGAATCTACTAGGCCTAGAGAGGAAATAAATAAATACCTTGTTTTCCTCTTATGGGGAAGCTGATCTATAAATATAAATACTATATAATTGTAAAATATAATAATATAAATAACATATTATAAATAGATATATATGCATGTATATACACACATGACATATATACATATAACATACATGTATGTACATGCATATACGTATACTGGGTGCTATGTGCATGTATGCAAGCGTATACACTAAAGTACGGTTCAGGAGGGTGGAAAGTCAAGTGGTGAGAGAAAGAAAGAATTCGGTTACCATGTTCCTATTGGAAAATGGAGCCAGGTGGCTTGAGAGGGGAGGGGAGGGGTGTGGGGGGGGGAAAAGGTGGGGCAGAAGGAGGGAAGGAGCGGCTGGTTCACACACCCCGACATGGGAAACTGCAGCTCACAGGTAACAAAATCGACCCCTGAAGAGATGAATCCAAGTCACAAAATAAAATGCCTCCCCCCCACACACACACTCCAAGATGTGGAGGGGGCCATCCTGGGGGAAGGGAGCTAGGACTGGCCTTTCCCTACCCACCTGTCAGCTGGACCTTCTGTCTCCATCGTGGGAGGCCATTGGTGAAGGTCAAACACAAGGTCGTACAGACCAGGCTCCAGGTATGGCAGTGGCTGAGCGAGCTAAGAGAACCCCATCACGAATGCGCTGCAATGAGTCTACAAGGATACTTGAAGAAATATGAACTCCAAGAATCCCCAAGGGATCCCCCCGCTCCTTCCCCGCTCTCATTTTTTCAGATTTTTATTTTTGATGATTCTTTATCTTCAATACTGTGCATATCTTTGGGAAGGGAAGATGGGGCGAGCACAGAACCCCAGGGAAAAAGGGTGAAAAAAAATTCATCCGTGGAGCTCACTGGACAACTTGTGGGTGGAGATAGGAGGGAGGGAGGGAGGGATGGAGGGAGGGAGGGAGGGACGGAGGGAGGGAGGGAGGGAGGGAGGGTGAGAACAGATGACACTGTAGGACTCATGCAAATGTAATCCTGTACATCACCTTAATAATAACAATAAAGGGAATAATTTAAAACAAGGGAAGTACAAAAGTGAATATAGGTGAAGGCTTGTGGCAAGCAATTATTGTACAGAGACGATTTAAAAAGCAAGAACTGTATTTCTTCAATGTGGTCATTCCCCAGGAAGGACCTGCAATTTTGTTTTCCATTAAATCAAAAGGAAAACAGCCTCTGTAGATCAAGCTGAGTTACCCACGTCGATTGCGCCACAGAATCAATTAATGAGGCATCAGAAATTTCCAAATTACTGAGCGTGAAAAATCACAGATTCAACTAATTCCTCTACTGTAAATAAATATATATATTATTTATGGTTATTGGAAAGGTGATCTACAGAGAGGGGCCCCAGTTACATATAAATAGAGTATATTTCTTTCTTTTTTTTTTTTTGAACCATGTCAGGCCCTCTGGGCAGAGAATTAAAGTCATTATGGAAAAGAAAAGGAATGGTTAAAAGTGGATTTTTTTTTCCAAAGGAAGGGCTCTGTTCACAAGCATTGGAGTGCATTTTTGGATAACACGGCTAAAATTCATAATATCCTTGTTTAGATAACACTCCTTCCTACCCTATATTGATACTTTTTCTTTAAATCAAAAAAAGATAAAGCACAAAACAGACTGAAGCTACTCAAAGAACCCGATTCTCTTTGCGACTCAGATTTCCCCGTACAATGTTTAACTATCCTAAATCTATTTGCCTCGGTATCCGAGAGCTTTCTCCATCAGCTCTGAAATGTGTGAAATGGAAATAGTCGTGATTTAATATTTGGGGAGCAGAAATTATAATACATGTAAAAACTAGTCAAGATGTGTTTTCACAGTGCTTTCTGCAAAAGGAGGAGAATGAAGAAGAAAAGCCGAGAAAGCTTCGGGGATTAGAGGAGATATTTTTCTAAGTTTGAAAGCAGATGGTGTAACATATGTTCTTATATATTTCCTTTTTTTTTTTTAATTCACTTTGGCTGATTCATTACCAACCTGTCTCTCTTTTTTGGTTGTTTTGTGTTTAATCCAGAAGCATCACTGAGTAAATAACCAATTACTTTTTCTCCCTGTAATTCGGCTCCCCTATTACAAAGTTGTTTTTCCTTGGGATAGATGATAAGCAAGAGAATGGAAGAGGAGCATTCGGAAATAGTTTTGGCTTCATAAACCCAACGGTTAGTTTCCAGGTCTTAAGGATTGGTGGATACATTTTTGTGAACCGAGGAGGGGGAAAAATTACTTCTATTTTTCACTCTCTTCTATTTTTGGTTTTGGTTCCAATGAAATACCCAATAAAATAAAATAAAATAAAATAAAATAAAAGTATTCCAATCTTTGGCATAAGAAGGCTCCTATAAGCTCCATTTTCACCATTTTCTATTTTTTTAAGATTTTTTTTTTAAAGATGAAAATTTTCACCATTCCTTCAAAAAAGCAACAGATAATTTTCCTTTCAAAACAAAAACAAACTCTTTGTTCAAACCAGGCACTGGTGGTTCAGGCCGGTGGGTCCAGCTACTCAGAAGGCTGAGATCTGAGGATCACGGTTCGAAACCAACCCCGGGCAGAAAAGTCCAGAAGACTCCTTGTTTTCAATTCAATGGAAAAAGAAAAAGAAAAAAAAATAAACTGGAAGGAAAGGTTTGGTTCATACGATAGCGCACCAGTCTTGAGCAGAAAAGTTGTAACTAACCGCAGAGGATTCTAGTGCAAGCCCTGGCACCAGTAAAACACACACACACACACACACACACACACACACACACACACCAAGATAGCAGAAAAACTGATTTTTTTCCCCCTCAGAGATCCTAAGGTAAGACTCAGCTGATTTTCATGTCTAATTTTCAGCTCCTAGATAAATAAATACATATGTACACACATGTATGGCTACATGTGTGTACATGCGTATCTGTACATAGTGCGTTGTATGTGTGTTTAATGTATATGTATGTGGATGTATAGTGTGTATATGGTTTATATATAATGTATATACATAATGCATACACAGATAATAGAATGTATAGATAATGCATATTTTCCATGCTTAGCGGCTGCTCTTACCTTAATGTAGAATACTATGGGTAAGGGGAGAGGTAGGCAGCGTTCTGGCGCCATATTGCTTTGCTCTGCATTGGAGACATCTCTTCTCTCCACAGATGACCACGGTGGCTGGCTGGGCCTTTGGAACTTTTTGGACTCCTTTAGTGTAAGGTCAGCAGGTCTTATTTTTGGTGGGTGAACGGCAACTCTGCCCAGCCATTCTCCGCCTGCCTCCGATTTCAATTTCAAATAATAATAATAATTTTTTTTAAAAAAAAAACCCATCAACACCTCGCCTGTCTCTCCTTCTTCCTCGATGACTCCATGTGTGGAGAGATCATTTTCTTTGAAGCAAGATGGAGCCGGGGCTTAAAAACCTAACTCTCTTGCTTATTAAGAATGTGACCTTGAGTGAGTTCTGTAATCTTTCTGCACCTGTTTCTTTACTTATAAGATGAAGGTAATAATGTCTATCTTACAGGATTAGGATGATGATGGAAAGTAAAATAAATGAAATTCCTCGCACTGTGTATCACAGATATCAATAAATTATTATAATAATAACCTTACTCTTTTTTTTCTGGCAGTCTTTCCCCCAAAGAATATACATATGCCTAGCGCTTGCTTTCTCTGTGGCGACACAGTGCAGTTTTGTCGTAAGAACTCACCCCAACCTCTAGGACAGGAGCTTAGATTCACATGTGCAATTAACCATGTTGCTTTTTATTTTTTTTTTAAATGTAATATGGAATCTAATGAGACCATTGCCTGGACCTTCTTGCTAAATAAAAATCTCCCCAGCTAAAGAAATGTCTCTTAAGTGAAAAAGACAAGAAAATCGGGCGTTAGCAAGAATAACCATGAGGAAGTCCTTTTTAAAAAATATTCAGTAATTTTTTTAAAAAGATCTCTGGTGGGTAAAACTCTGAGTTCACTTTACTGCTCTCCTGCAAACAGATTTAGTTGATGCTCAAGGCTGGAGCTGTGGTCTGTGGAGGGAGAGGAAATGACAGGGACCTCGCCCCCCCACACCAGGACAGCGGCATTATCTAACTCCCTGCTTTGCAAAGTGCTCTGGGGGGACCTTGAGTGGGGGGCAGAGAAAAAAAATCTATATATCAAGTATCTTGTCTTCTACTCTGGATGGTGCCTGAGTCTGGGCCCTGCACAGCCAACAAGGTGGACTCAAAAGACCCCCAGAGCTCAGCTTCCAGCCTTCAAGGTTCCTTCACCCCTGGTTAAGCCAGGCTCAAGTTGCACTGAAGGAAAAGAAGGTGTGTGTGTCTATGGAAAAGATAGACAGAGAGAGAGAGAGAGAGAGAGAGAGAGAGAGAGAGAGAGAGAGAGAGAGAGAGAGAGCGCGCAACGGTCACTCAGATAGCTAAATGCATTTCTTTTCCTGCCAAAGGTTTCTGGTTTTTTAAAATTATTTTCATTTTTTGTTGTTTTCTTTTTATTAATACTTTGTGCTGGATTGCTTATTCTGTCCAGATGACTGCAGGATCTGGAACAGCTGTTGCTGCTATTATTGGTGTGTGTGTGTGTAATATATTATAATTATATACTATATAAGTATATGCTATAAGTATTAAACATTGTATATGTATTATATGTTTATATATATAAATTATGTTCACATATGTGTACATATTATATATGTATGTATATGTCTATAATTATACATATTATGTATGTATATGTGTATAATTATATATGTGTTGTAAGTATATATATGTAATTGTAGCATATAATTATAAGTATATAATTATAATATAGAATTATATCTAGTATATTATATGTGGTATATATAGTAAAGTAATGATATTATATTTTTTATGTTCTAAAATAAAATATATGATATCGAATATATTACATAACATATATAATATACATAATATACTATATGTAGATCATTTGAATTTTTAGAAACTTCAGCTGTGCTGTCAGCTTTGGGAACAGTAATCCACTTTACTACATTGAGTTTGGGGTTGTACAGAAATGAAGCGCCATGTTCCTCCAGATACATTAAATTTAACATTCCCCCCCCCTTACACAGGGTAAACAGGCTGTATGAAATCCCTGGAAACGAATAAAGCATTCTCTAAATGATGAAAAAAATAAATGAAAAGAAACCAGCATGAATGGTCATCCTTTCCAAGGTGGGGGAGTTTGGAAATTTGGCGCTGGTTCTGCTTCTCCCTGCCTGACGTTCGCTTTGGCTTCTGCTCTGGCTAACGCTAAGCAACGAAGCCCGTTTGTGTTTCACTATAATTATCTGGATTATTATTATCCCTATTTTTTTGTCTTAACCTGCTAACAATAAATGCATTGGAGAGGAAAGACCAACAAGGAAAAAAATGAGAAAGACAGGACTTAGAGACTGGTTTGCTTTGTTCCTGAATCTATGTCAGAGTGGGGAAGTGCCCGAGTTACAAGTTTTGTTCTAT
>NC_143543.1:995474-1005474 GCF_031878675.1 Megascapheus bottae | reverse complement strand
AAAATCTCATTCCTCTCCACTCCCATAAAAGCTCAGAGAATCCGCAGCCCAATTCATAAACAGGATAACAAGTTAAGGAGAAGCTTCTCAGAGGAATGTCCCCATGTGCGTGCACAGATATTTAAATACATGCATTAATCAAGTGTTTGCTTGTACATTTGCAGGCACAGTCGCGTTACCATGACTAGAGGAACCATGCAGGCCATGTGTCTCCATGTCCAGCTTACCTCGCTTCATGGCATTTTCCCCCCCAAGTCTTTCCATTTAATTATGGATGTTAAAGTATCGTTCTCTCTAACGGACGTGTGGATGTGGAATTCCATCGTGTATTTCTGCCCCCATTCTCTTGATCCGTTCTGTCTGAGGAGGGGCCTCTGGGTTGATTCCACGTCTCATCTTCTGGTAAACACCACAGCAGTGGACATGGGTGTGTTGGTGATCAATCCAGCTCCTCAGGAGGGCTGAGATCTGAGGATCGCAGGTTCAAAGCCAGCCTGGGCAGGAAAGTCCAGGAGACTCTGATCTCCAGTGAACCACCAGAAAACCAGACGTGGAGCTGTGGTTCAAGGGGTAGAGCGCCAGCCTGGAGGGGAAAGAAGCTCAGGGACAGCGCCCAGGCCCCGAGTTCAAACCCAAGAACTGGCAATAAACAAAGTTTCCTAATGATTAGATTTGGCCAAGGACCTGGAGATTGTTTGATCGTTTCCCATGTGTCTCATGCATCCGTGTTTCTTCTCTATGGTCTCTCTTCTTAGCTAACTGCTAGGACAACTGCATTTCCAGTACCTGTCCAGTGCTTTCTAATTATTCATGATGTTGGTAAGCTGATCCTGGGACTTGAACTCAGGAACTGGTTACTACCCTGGAATTTTCTTTCCCTCAAGGCTGGCACTCTGCCACTGAGCCATAGTTCTTTGGTGGTTAATTAGAGATAGAAGTGTCATGAACTTTCCTGCCTGGGCTAACCTTGAACCTACATCCTCAGATCTCAGCCCCCTTGAGTAGGTAGACTGACAGGTGTGAGCCATGGAAAACTGGCTGCCACTTCCTCCTCCTCTCCTCCTCCTTCCTCTTCCTTATCACCTTCTTCCTTTTCCTCCCCCTCTCTTTCCTCTCCTCCTCCTCCTCCTCCTCCTCCTCCTCCTCCTCCTCTCTTCTTCTTCTTCCTCCTCTTCCTCTTCCTCCTCTCCTCCTCCTCTTCTTCTTCGTCCTCCTCCTCTTCTCTTCTTCTCTTCTTCCTCCTCCTCTTCTTCTTCTTCCTCCTCTTCCTCTTCCTCCTCCTCCTCCTCTTCTTCTTCATCTTCATCTTCTTCTTCTTTGTCTTCTTCTCCTCCTCCTCCTCCTCCTCCTCTTCTTCTCTTCCTCTTCTTCTTCTCTTCCTCCTCCTCCTCCTCCTCCTCCTCTTCTTCTTCTTCTTCATCTTCTTCTTCTTTGTCTTCTTCTTCTCCTCCTCCTTCTCCTCTTCTCCTCCTCCTCCTCCTCCTGCTCCTCCTCCCCTCCTCCTCCTCCTCTCCTCCTCCTCCTCCTCCTCTTCTTCTTCCTCCTCTCCTCCTCTCTCTTCTTCTTCTTCTTCATCTTCCTTCTTTGTCTTCTTCTTCTCCTCCTCCTCTCCTCTTCTCCTCCTCCTCCTCCTCTTCCTCCTCCTCTTCTTCTTCTTCCTCTTCTTCCTCCTCCTCCTCCTCCTCTCCTCCTCCTCTTCTTCTTCCTCCTCTCCTCCTCCTCATCTTCTTCTTCTTCATCTTCTTCTTTGTCTTCTTCTTCTCCTCCTCCTCCTCTTCTCCTCCTCCTCCTCCTTTTCCTCCTCCTCTTCTTCTTCTTCCTCTTCTTCCTCCTCCTCCTCCTCTCTTCTTCTTCTTCTTCATCTTCTTCTTCTTTGTCTTCTTCTTCTCCTCCTCCTCCTTCTCCTCTTCTCCTCCTCCTCCTCCTCCTGCTCCTCCTCTCCCCTCCTCCTCCTCCTCCTCCTCCTCTCCTCCTCTTCTTCTTCCTCTTCCTCTTCCTCTCCTCCTCCTCCTCCTCCTCCTCCTCCTCCTCCTCCAGTTGCTAGTTGCTTGTATTTTAAACATTTTCGTACCAGATCATCGAGGCTCATTTACTCCATGTGCAAATACAACTTTCAATTAGCCAAAAGCAGCCGGGGCGTGTGTGATACGCCCCCGTGACACCTTGCTCTGTCATTTACAGTGTGTCATTCTTTTCTGTTCATAAGGCACCATCATTTCCCTCTTTTACTCTTTAAAGATAGCCTGAAAAAAAAAAGAAACCACAAATGCTGGGGGTGTTGGTGTGAGGAAGAAAAGTGGGTTTTGCTTGCTTTGGGAAACCCAGGCCCAAGTCCTCTGAGGAAGCACACTTGAATCCAGACGCCACCTCCTCCGTCTTCCGCACTTGGCTTTACTGACATTCTCTCACGTGGTTTTCCAGGTTAACGCTAAGGGGGCCGTCATGAACTGTGATCACAACGCAATCACAAACACAGCCATGGCCACACCAAGGAGGCAAACACAATTATAAAGCAAGGAGACGTTAGCACGGATTAAAAGCTCCTTTCCAAGTTTAACTTTTTCCTTTCTTTTAGAAAAAAAAAATCCAGGTCACCATAACCGGGCGTCCACCTAGAAGGCAGCACAGGCAAGAAAAGCTAAATGACAACCAGCTGCACGAAGCAGCAGGCGCGGGCAAAGCTCTGCAAATGAAATACGGTTCTCCACCTGCCGTGCACTTGTCCCTACCCCGGATCTTGTCAGCTGACAGTCCTGAGTGTGTCCCCTCGTGGTTTGTTATTTAACCGGGGAACTCTTGACATCTATTTCTACATTTCCACACAAACCCCACGGCCTGCCCCTCCCTGAAGCCTTTTTTACCCCCTATCCTTCTTCTTCTCTTCTCTTTTCTAAACTTGATCCACCCAAGGAGAAAAATGATCAAAAGCCAATGGAAAAATTCCATCTTGGTGGTTGGGAATTTGCATAGTTATGGATAATTGTGCCTTAAACCCACGTACCCAGGTTAATGTGGATACAAGTGATGACACCCCTTGGCTCCCCGCCCCCATCAGAGGCTCAAGGTTCAAATCCAGGCTTGGCAGATGACTCTGAAGGATTCCATCCTGAACAAACCAGCAAAAAGTCTGAACCGGAGGCCTGGTTCAAGTGGTAGAGCACCAATCGTGAATGGGCACACAAGGCCCCATTCAAACACCAGTACTGGAAAGGCTTGGTTGGTGGCACCGTTTAACTAGTTAAGTGATTCCGCTGGTTAAGTCCTTCTAGCGTCACTCAACCAACCAGCCAGTTTTCTCTGTCAAAGGTGAAATCTGATCTTTGTAAATCACGATATTATTCACGTCTTCATTTCCCCCTTCTCCCCTCATCTCAGGGCCCAGCCTCAGTTTCTCCAGATGCTGTGTTTTACACCGCTGGCTTTCCCAGGTGAAGCTCACAGGATGCCATGTGACGTTATTCTAGGCTGAATGGGCATTCGGGGTGTGCAGAACTTAGCTCCAGTACTGGTGCAGAGTGCACAGGCTGTAACCCTGGCTGAATAAATATTCCCTCTCCTGCCGCCATCCTACTACATGGTTAGCAGTGAGAGAAGTGGAAGGCGGTGTTGGAATCACACTTCCTTCTCTCTTCTCACCTTTAGAAGTAAAAGGAGCCAAGCCATAGCTGGGCACCGCTGGCTCCCGCCTGTCCTCCCAGCTCCTCAGGAGGCTGAGATCTGAGGATGGAGGTTCAAAGCCAGCCTGGTTAGGAAAGTCCAGGAGACTCTGATCTCAATGAACCACGCAGAAAAAGGCAGAGGTGGTGCTAGAGGCAGAGCACTAGCGGTGGGCAAGAAAGCTCAGGAACTGTACCAGGCCCTGGATTCCAACCCCAGAACCAGCGTCGATAAACAAACACACAAAAACAAACAAACAAGAAAAACTGGGTTAATGTTATCACAATGTCAAAGGTGTTCACACTGTTTCACGAAATGGTGACCCTGAAACGACAAAATGATCCTAACAGGCTCTTTCCTTGACTACTTTTTTTTTTAATGAAAGAGACTTTTTTTATTAAAGAATTTATTAATGTTGATTTTTACGTCCTATTTGAAATGACAAGTTTAACAAACAAGTGTTCAAGGAGGAATCTCTATTTACAATCACTGGGACTTAGTATTTAGAACTTAATCAAAATTAGGCTGAGGGTTTGTATGTCATAGAAACATTAATTTATGAAATAAAACATTATGTCTATAGAGTCATAGGTTTTTTGTCTATATAGTTATGTTTGTATTTCCATTACCATGTCCATAGCTTTGGGTATGCAGATATTGAGTCCTCGCTCTTGTACTCTTTGGATTTAATAGCCACATATTAAGGATACCATGCGCCTTTTGTCCCTTAGGTCTTGACTTGTCTCACTGAACATGATTTGCTCTAGATTCATCCACTTCCCTACGAATGCCATTATTTTATCTTGTCTGTTGGCTATGTAGAATTCCATTGTGTATATATACCACATTTTCTGTATCCATTCATCTGCAGTAGGGCATCTGGATTGTTTCCATCGCCTGGCTATTGTGAATAGTGCAGAGATGAACATAGCTGAGCAGGTGTCTTTATATCCTGGGTCATGCTGTTCAGGATAGATGCCCAGGAGTGGTATGGCGGGATCGTAGGGAAGGTCTATTTCAGTTCTTTAAGGCACCTCCACACTGCTTTCCAGAGTGGCTGACTAGTCTACATTCCCATCAGCAGTGCAGTAGGGTTCCTTTTTCTCCACAGCCCCGCCAGCAACTGTAATTCCTTGACTACTTTTTAATGTTTATTTAGAAATCTGTATCTGCAGGATTTTACACAAAACCATTTTTTTCCAGTAGGGATCACACACTAAATACACTTTCCCCTGTCCATCGGTATCAAAATCATGGCCTATGTGCAGTATCTCATTTTATCCCAAGCTTCCACTCGTGCTTTAAGTATTATTTTTTTCTAGCCAGCTCTCTATGGGCCAGAGATAACCACCAAGTTTTAAATGATTCCAACGACCAAGAAAGACAAACTTCAGAGGGTTTCACACGGTCAAAATCATATGTTCGAATCTAATCACTGTGTCTCTCCCATACTACATGACGAAGGAGAAGGAGGAGAAGGAGGAAGAGGAGGAGGAGGAGCAGGAGGAGGAGGAGGAGGAGGAGAGGAGAAGGAGGAGGAGCAGAAAGAGGAGGAGGAGGAGGAGGAGGAGGAGGAGGAGGAGGAGGAGGAGGAGAGGAGAAGGAGGAGGAGCAGAAAGAGGAGGAGGAGGAGGAGGAGGAGGAGAGGAGAAGGAGGAGGAGGAGAAGGAGGAGGAGCAGAAAGAGGAGAAGGGGGAGGAGCAGAAAGAGGAGGAGGAGGAGGAGGAGAAGGAGGAGGAGCAGAAAGAGGAGGAGGAGAGGAGGAAGAGGAAGAGGAAGAGGGAGAATAGGAGGAGGAGAAAGAGGAAGAAGAAGAGGAAGAAGGAGGAGGAGGAGAGGAAGAAGGAAGAGATAGGACCAGCGTTTAATTCACTCATTCCAATAAGACAAATATCATCAGAAAAATGTCAGGAGCCACAAAACCACACCGTTAACCCAAAGAAATGAACCCCGATTGCGTGGCCGGTATCCCGTGCATCAAAGGAGTCTTTGCAGAATTTTTTTAAGACCAGAATGAGAGCTCAGGACATGAAAACTCTTGAGCCCATAATCCCTGAAAACATAACCAGGAGACCCAATCAGGGGAGCTGCCCCAGGCTCTAGCTCTGGTAAGATAATAAATACTGAGAGAGAGAGAGAGAGAGAGAGAGAGAGAGAGAGAGAGAGAGAGAGAGAGAGAGAGAGAGAGAGAGAGAGAGAGTGGAGAGAGAGGGAGAGAGAGTGGGAGAGAGAGGGAGAGAGAGGGAGAGAGAGAGAGAGAGGGAGAGAAGGAAGGAAGAAGGGAAGGAAGGAGGGAAGGAGGGAAGGAAGGAAGGAAGGAAGGAAGGAAGGAAGGAAGGAAGGAAGGAAGGAAAGAAAGAAAGAAAGAAAGAAGAAAAGGTAAGTGAAAAACAGGGCCATATTTCTGCCTGATCAACCTTTCCCAAACCAGGAGTGAAGTAACTTCTTATAAATCACACACACACACACACACACACACGGAAACTTTGACAAAGAAGCCATTTGGCGATTGTATCCACTCCATTAAGTTGATCTGCGCCTAGGAATATTCAAATCTCTTAATTTGTTCAAATGCTTCGGTGCTCCAGCCAGCTGACCACCGCGCCGGCCATCTGGCCATCCATCCATCCATCCATCCATCCATCCATCCGTCACTCAACTCCGGCTTTCCCCATGTCAGGAAAGCACTGTAAACCCATTTATAAAAATGATCCAGAGGGATCTGGAAAGGACTGGGGTCCATGCTGAACTCCTGCTTCTGAGTTTAAAGAAAAAGAGAGGAGGGAGGAGAGAAGGAAGGAAGAGGGGAAGGAAGGAGGGAAGGAGGGAAGGAAGGAAGAGGGGAAGGAGGGAAGGAAGGAAGAGGGGAAGGAAGGAGGGAAGGAGGGAAGGAAGGAAGAGGGGAAGGAAGGAGGGAGGGAGTTGGACTGCTGTCTGCTACCACATGGGATCCTGAATATCCGTATGGTTCATAGCTGGCCTCTGGGGTCAGAACTGTGGATATCCTGATCGCCTCAGTGAGGAGCAGAGTTGATTCAGAGTCAAACAACAGGAAATGTATCATGTAGTCACTCGTTGAACCTGGGGCTTGAACTCAGGGCCTGGGCTCTGTCCCTGAACCTCTGTGTGCTCGAGCCTGGCGCTCTACCCCTTGAGCCACAGCACCACTCCCAGCTTTTCCTGAATAGTTCATTGTAGATAAGGGTCTCATGGACTTTCCTGCCCGGGCTGGCTTCGAACCCCAGTCCTCAGATCTCAGCCTCATCTCAGCTGGGACGACAGGCAGGAATCACGGTGGGCCTGTCTTAGGCACTCTTCCGAGCGACGCCTTTTTCTGGGCTCAGCTATCTTGACCAAATCTTGAACGAAATCCACCACAAAACTTCATTCTCCATGAATCCGGGGTGACAGCCATTTCCTTTTCCCTTTTTTTAATTCCATGCAAGAAGCAAAGATGGCGCTGAATTAACGTGAACTCCATGGAATTCTGCTTGGCATGAAATCAGTTCCTTCCAGACATTCCTACAGATGGGCCACAACTCACCTCCATCTCATTTTAATACCCCCCCCCTCAGACTTCACTTACAAAAAAAGTGTCTCTTGCATCATTGGCAGGGTGGTATTTGAGTTATCAGGCTATATGTGAATCTGGCATCAAAAAAATTTAAAAAAACAAACCAACCAGAGTCAAAGCAACAGTAATATGGTAAAAGCAATATTGATTACAGTCAGCCCCTAATTATATTGGTAGCCAGTGTGAAGGTGAGTGCAGGAATGATGGTCTAAATACAGAGGGGCTTGATTATTATTATTAATTATTATTATTATTATCATCATCATTATTATCAAAGCAAACCATTTTCATCCTCCTTTATCTGATTCATGGAAGAGAGAGCCATTGGCTCACGTGCTGTCTCCAAGCTTATATATATATATATATATGTGTGTGTGTGTGTGTGTGTGTATATGTGTGTATATACATATGTATGTATGTATGTATACATATATGTATTTGAATTGTTTTTTATCTGGTTGGAAATGCTGTCGTCTTTCTTGGCTGTCATCTTCCAACTCATGTTTTAACACCTCTTCTCCTGGCATTTGTTATGAAATAAATAGATAATGGATAATAATCACTTTAATCACTTTTTTTTTGCTTTTTAAAGGCTGAATGGTTTGTAATGCTGGCAAATGTGTAATTAGGTAACTTGCATTCGGTGTGTGTTTTTTCCTGAGTGTTGAAGGGATAAATTATTCATTTCCATTGCAGCGTGAGTACGAACCTATTTCCCATTTAGAAAAATCTTTTATATGTAATTTTTTTTTAAAAAACCAGCTATAAAGTGTCATTGGCTGCCATTATCCTTACATGGCATGGAAGATGACTACAAGAAAGCCGTTTTACCTAATATATATTGCCTGCCATTTGATTTAATCTTCAAATAAGCTCCAGGAAGCAGGTCCCTGGACAGTTAATCTTTAGTTTTGTAGCCCATACACATTTTCAATAAGGTTACCAGGGAATTAAGCTCAGTAGGGGAGGAAAAGCACATTGTCTTATTCTTCAAGCAGCCACAGTGAGATCTGTTAGCAAATTATAACTTCCTTAATTATGAAATACTTGATTCATGGTAGACTGTCAGTGGAACACACTGGGGCTCATCCAAAAAAAAAGAAAAAAAGAAAAGAAACAAAAAATAATTCAGGGAGATTCTTTAAAGCTTAGTGTTTCCACGATTAAAGAAAAAAAAAGAATGGTTTTGTCCAAGACCGTATTATCCACTCACTATATTATTATGAAATAGAATCCCGTTACATAACCCATTTCACACGGTGCGAAAGCCTTCATGAAAGCAAATGATCAAGACACAGATTCGTGGTGCAAGGTGTTCTGTAAGAGAAGAGTGAGAGGAGAGGAAACCTTCATTTTTTTAAGATTATAATTTTTATTCCCACCAATAATGCCAATACTCCCTGAAGAGTATTCTTTTATTTTTATTTCCTTAGTTAAACCACAGTTTCCCCCCAAACAAGAACTTGCTAAACCGAAAGCACAAATCTTCTGGAGAAAAAAAAGTCATTAAAAAAAAACTTTTTGATGGCTCTAAGTGCCATCTGGAAAAAAAATTAAATAATTGGAAAAGCAAAAAGCAAAGGGCTGTTTCCCCTCCACCTGCTGATTGACTGGTGGTTTAAGTTTAGGGTTATTTTTCTTTGCAGTGAGCAGTGGCATGAAATAACCTAGGAGGAATAGAAGGGAATTATTTTGTGGCTATTCAATTTGTGTTGGAGCAGCGTCTATAAGCTAAGGCCCACTGACACCAACCAACATGGCAGCTCTGTCTAGGCATTCTCCCATCTGCTTGGTTTCCTTCTAGTGAAACTTCATCCTAAGCTTGATCCATCATTTTAGAAATACTTGAATACTTAAAAAAAAAAATCCTGCCCAGGACCGGGAGTTTGGCCTAGTGGTAGAGTGCTTGCCTAGCATGCACAGAGACCCGGGTTTGAATCCTCCGTACCACATTCATAGAAAAAAGCCAGAAGTGGTGCTGTGGCTCAAGTGGTAGAGTGCTAGCCTTGAGACTAGCCCCAGGACTGGCAAAAAGGAAAAAAAAAATCCTTCCCTAACAAAAAAAGAAAAGTAGAAATAAAAATGTAGCTAAGTAGGAGAGAAATGGGAAATGGAGTTTTTTAAACGAATGAAAAGAAGATGGAAGCAACTGAATTTGTACTGACATTCTTGAAGTCATTTTGGTTTCTCCGTATTGGGACAGGGATTTTAACCTCTTCTCTGAAGGAGTTGAACCCATGCAGTTCCAAAATCTCCAAATCGAAAATACTTTGATTTAAACAAATATTCAGAAAGCACGGGATAAACCAATTCCATTGTTTTTCTTGGCACGATTTATTAAACCTTACCATATTAAAAGTGATGTAGGATTTACACTATAATGGGTATTGTAATGAGGTGGAGAGTATTTCATGCATTCAGAAGTATGTATATATACACATATATTTGTATAGAGTCACATTTATTATACTTATAATTATATATAGAACCAAAAGTATATAATACAAACAAATTACATAATATATAAACAAAGTGATATACAATCGATTACATTTATATTATATATTATATGTATATTATTTCACAGAGTTATGTTATAAATACAACAAACTGTGGTGGAAGAGAGATTCTGATTAAGTGATTGAGCAAGGGAATTAATGCGTGAACTTTTCGCTGCCAAATTCCACGCTACCCAACAACTCAGAGGAGCAATGTCTGTTTTCTTGCACAGGCCGAATTATTTACCTAGGGACAGTCATTTGAATACCT
>NC_143543.1:977974-992974 GCF_031878675.1 Megascapheus bottae | reverse complement strand
ACTTCAAAAGTAGCAGCTGGCAAAGCATCCTTTTTAGTTCTTAATTACTGAAGCACGTAAACTGACTTTTCCCCCCCTCCCTTTCCTAAGGTTCTTGTGGAGCTGAGGAGCAGATCAAAGCACAAGATGTGGGAAAAGAAATCGGGGCTCAGATCATAAATATGAATTCAAATAATGTGCCACCCAGAAGCCTCAAACTATACAAGCATGCCAAACTTTTATTATTGTAATGATGATCAATTATGATGATGATGTATACAGATGATAAAGATGCATGGCAAACATTCACAAAAATGCCTTTCCCCCCCTTTTTCCTTCCATTTATTTGTTGTTTTTTTTCTTAGGAGCTGCGCGAAGGGATTTCAATACTGCACGTCCATTTATGACTATGGTACATCTTTATAAAAATATGAACATATAATTCTTAAGTCACATGTCAGTGTGTGAGAATGATGCCTCTTGACCTTTCTCACCCCTTCCATGATCCTCCCCATTCCCTGCAAATGCCACGATATTATTCTCTCTACTAGGTCAATAAAATCCCATCCTGGATAGGTACCATATTTGCTTTTCCTTTTTTTTTTGGTCCTGGGACTTGAACCCATAGCCTGGGCGCTGTCCCTGAGCTGCTTTCCCTCCAGGCTGGCGCTCTACCCCTTGAACCACAGCTCCACGTCTGGTTTTCTGGTGGTTCACTGGACATCAGAGTCTTCTGGACTTTCCTGTCCAGGCTGGCTTTGAACCGTGATCCTCCACGTTCACACAGCCATATTGAGTATCAGGATGTTCTTTATTCATCCATCCCCTCCCTTTAGGCCTCACCCCAATTCTAACTCCCCCCCCAAATGCTGTTTCAAAGAGTGGAAAGGGAGCTGATGTAAAATGAGCTCACTGTATACAAGAAGAAAGGAAAGACGGGGCAATGACTGCTTTTCCCTGGCCTGCTCTGCTTAGCTCTAGTTCTTTGAAACCTCATGTAATTCCAACCTCCCAAATTGCTCTCTCCAAGGCCTACAAACCCCCTCTCCCCCACCCCCAAAAAAGTGGGGTTAATGAGTGACTTGCTTTTCTGTGCTTTGCAAGAATGCGGTGACACCGAGAGCCACTGATTTTCTAATAACCCAGAAAGAGTCCACACCATCTAAGATCAACAGGGGTTCTTGGAGCCACTCACTCACTAATGAAAGCAGACGAGCAGCTGACGAACCCCAAACAAAACAAATCTCTTAGGGTTTTTTTTGTTGTTTTATTCTTTAAAAAAAATACCAATTTTAAGTATTTGGACGAAGAAATTGCCATTGACCGAACCAGTTGATGAAGACAACGCATGTTGATCCCTTTGCACATCCTCTCCCTTCCCTCCTCTTCTGGGGATCCACACTCGATTCTGGACTGCATGCTCCCCCTCTTTTCCTCTCCCTGCATCTACCCCTCTTCTCTGCACCCCACCCCTCTCCAGGCCCCCACTTCCTGCTGTTTTATTTGGCTGAACTGACTCTGCCTTTCGAAGGAATCACTGGATTTGAGCACTGTCTTGAATCTCTCATATCTCACGTAATACCTAGGGGAGACTCTGCCCTCCTATGAACCAGATGATCAGAGTCTCATGGACTTTCCTGCCCAGCCTGGCTTCGAACCATGATCCTCAAAGCTCAGTCTCCTGAGTAGCTAGGAAGACAGGTCTAAGCCACCAGCATGCAGCTGCCAGCCAGACTTTCCTAGTAACTCCAGCGTCCCTGCTTCACACGAGGATGCAGTCAAGAAATTCACCCTTCTGTCTCTGTCGTTGCACGACGTTCAAGAAATAAAAATGCACCATTGGGAGATCAAATCCATCTGTGGGATCACAAATTTGAATATCTTGGATATTGATGTTGGGTTTTTCCATAAAGACATAGGTGGGGTTTGTTTTTTTTTGGTCTGTTTGTGTGTGTTAATCCTCTACTTCTGGCTTTTAAGATTTCTTACACACCTGGAGAGTTTATGGGACATAGGAAGAAACATCATGAGCTGAATGCATCATTTCCAGCAAACCTGGGTTTTGAAGTCTGGTGGCCTGTGTGCAGTTTAAATCCTGTACACACACACACACACACACACACACACACACAAAATATGGACTTTCTCCATGTAGATGTAAAAAAACCAAAATGGCCAGTTCTCTTCACTGGCACAAAGCCATTTCAAAGTTACTGATGACTGAGTTTATTTCAGTATTTCCCTAAGTGTGTTCATGCAGTCCATTCTCCTGTTATTCATGAGCGGATTATCTGGATGGTGAATTACTCCCGTTTCTCTTTATTTATTTATTATTTTCTCCTACCACCTTCCCGGAAACCTATTCTTAACGCCGGCGAGCCTTTCTCCCGGTAAGCGAGCTACACAAAAGAGTGGAGCAGAAACACCGCTCCGTCAATTTTATTACTTGTTAGCAACCCTGACAGAGGTTTGGTAGAAGAAGGAAATTTAAAATAGTTGTTGAAATTAGGTTTGGGGATTCTCTATGGCTTTTACTTATTTATGTGCTCTTTCTTGTCTATTAGCATAATCTATGTCTATTGCGCACAGTACAATGATGCGGAATAAAAATGTGCTTTTAGTCGGGATGGCTACATTTTTATGAATAAAGCTGTGTGCAGTCCATAAAACACATCGGGAGCTTTCATTACGGAAGGGGTATAAATATACATGTGGAAATATTATGATTAAAAGTGGCTACTTAAATAATGTGCCGGGTTTTAATAATTGATATTTGCAACCTGGAGGAGGGAGAAGGCCATTGAAATATGCAGAAAGTTTCTACCTGCAGATTTTCATATATTCTTGGTTTCCCCTTAAGAATTCCCAGCAGGGTCCTTTTCTCATGTAGAACCCACCAGAAAAGGTGGAAGCGTAAGATATGCCTGGTATCCTGGCCCCTGGTCTCTAGAAGATTCTACCCAAGGGCTCCAGCCATTGGCTAATCCATCACTCATCATCCATCTCAACTAAATGGTTCTCTGCCCCAGGCCCAGAGGCTGAGTTCCTCACACAAAAGGGCCGTGTACCAATTCCCCTGTGGTGACACAACTAATTTCCACGCCCGCCTGGAGCTTTCACACCTGGTCCCCAAATTGCCACCCATGCCATCTCTTACGTGGCATCTCCATAAACAGATAGAATGCTCATTTTTCTCTCTTGCACCAAAGATTAGGGAGGTCAGGGGGAAGACAAGACAGGGGCGGGTGGCTCACACCTGTCACCCCAGCTCCTCAGGAGGCTCAGATCTGAGGATCGTGGTTCAAAGCCAGCCAGGGCAGGAAAGTCTGAGAGAGTCTTCTCTCCAATAAACTATACAGGAAAAGTCCAAAGTGGAGCTGTGGTTCAAGGGGTGGAGCGCCCGCCTTGAGCAAAAGAAGCTTAGGGACAGCGCCCAGGTCCTGAGTTCAGGCCCCAGGATCATCATTAAAAAAAAAAAGGAAGGAAGGATGGAGGGAAGGAGGGGGGAGAGGGGGGAGGAAGGAAGGAAGGAATGAAGGAAGGAAGGAAGGAGGGAAGGAGGGAAGGAGGGAAGGAGGGAAGGGAGGGAGGGAGGGAGGGAAGGGAGAACTGACTTCTGGTATCATTGATGTCATTCCATAAAATTCCAGTATTTAACATCTATCTCAAACACCCGAATGGGGTTCAACTACAAATGAAAAACAAAACAACACAAAAAAGACAGAGCTTCTGCTTATGTAGAGCCTGGACTTCAAATCCCAGATTTCTTTATTGGCGACCGGAGTCTCATGCACTTTCCTGCCCGGGCGGGCTTTGAACCAGGATCCTCAGCTCTCGGCCTCCTGAGGAGCTGGGATGAGCCAGCAGGCCCGGCTTTGCCTTCAGACTTTCCCCGAATTTATCTGATCCCGAAGTTGGTTGGAAATCAGGCGGAGAAAGGAAACACATGTGGCAGAAAGCTTAGGACATGGAGAGTTTGGTTTTTTTTCTTTTTTTCCCTCCCAACGTTTAGCCTGGCCTTGAGCAAACCAATTCCAAGCTCATTTTTCTTGGGGCAATGAAATTCAAGAAGGAATCGGTGCGGGTGAGAGGAAGGTGGTTGGGATTCCATTTGCATGCTGAGGCCCTGCCCCTGGTTGGAAGAGGCCATGTCCTTCGCCCCCCAGTCTTGACAGCCGCCTTCTTGGCTGAGGTCGCCTGGTAAATGAGTGGGGTTGGAGAGCTTAAAATATTCACCCTTAATCAAAAATTCGATGGCATTTTTCATAAAAAAGAACATTTGCCCAGGTCATTTGACCAGATGCCAAGTGAAATCATTTATAAGCTATGGCCAACTGTCATTTTGATTCCTTCCTTCCTTCCTTCCCTCCCTCCCTCCCTCCCTCCTTCTCTCCCTCTTTCTTTCTTTCTTTCTTTCTCACTTGTTCTTTTCTTTTTCACTTAGTGTCATAGTAGAGTTTTGTGTTTCCTTGGGCCATAAAATTCACACTGTCTCTTACCCTAGAACGTTCCAGATCTTTGAAATTTAATAAAATAATAATAATAATAATAATAATAATAATAATAATAAATGACTCCTTGTGATTAAAGTGTGATGGGGTGGGGGGGGAGAAGCAGTGTCTCTGAGGCCATTTCACATTGACATTCAGAAGGAAATGTCACATTTGAAGCTAAGCAAGAGACCCGCAGCTCTTTTTGTTGTGTATGACTTGTCGCTGCTGTTTTTACTTGTTTTTGTTTGTGGGTTTAAATCCCTGGGGATGGAAACATAGTCTTTCAGATCCAGTTTTACTCTGTTGACTTGTTTTCTATTTTATTATCATTCCTACCCACTCCTCACCAAAACAAATACAGGAAGAATTTTTTTTAACTCATCATCTCTATATTGTTAAGTTTTATAATGTGCCATCGATTAGACATGGGGTCAATTAACATTTTTTTCTGTATCAGAATATGAAAAGAATAAGGGTTTGGTTTTTTTTTTTTTACATATACTATTTGACCCCTATCTGTGCTTTGGCCCTGGGACTCCTAAGAAGCGAGAATTAGATGTGTGACCCAGCCTCGCTCGCTGGTCCTCTAATGATTTTTGGATGTCATCTCATCAATTTTTATTTGTTTTTGCTGGGCCTGGGCCTGGACGCTGTCCCTGAGCTTCTTTCCCTCCAGGCTGGCGCTCTACCACTTGAACCACAGCTCCACGCCTGGTTTTCTGGTGGTTCACTGGAGATCAGAGTCTCCTGGACTTTCCTGCCCAGGCTGGCTTTGAACCTCGATCCTCAGATCTCAGCCTCTTGAATAGCTGGGGTGATGGACGTGAGCCACCACACCCAGCGATGCAGAAATTTTAACCCACAAATATAAGATAGAAACAGTTTTGACAAGCTGGAACAAACTAAATAAACTTTAAGCAAGAAAGATATCTATACTAAACTCCAAATTTAAGATTTCCCCCATGGTGTTTTGGGTTTTTTTTCTTTGCCTTTTTAGTCAAAAACTAAGATGTAACAATAATATATCTTAATTCCTTAAGAATTCCTACAGTATTTTGGTTAATTAGATTTTCTAGTGAACATTTTCATTTTTGAAAATTTTTAATGAAGTGGGCTCCTCATTATATCTCTGTATGGCATAGTGAAGGCAATTTAAATGATCTTACCAGATAGAGGCTGTAGTATTTCATGAAAAAAAATAAAATATTAATTTTATTATACCGAACATTTATTATGCTTAATATTAATTATGTTATTTATTAATAAACACCATACTTATCCTCAGGTTTAAGTATAAACATCAGTGCTGCAGAGGATAAAGGAAAGACAAAGCCACATGCTCCTTCCTTAGGAGAATTAAATTTACCAAAGCACAAAGAACTCACTGGATTTCTTGTGCGTTCCTTGGCAGCATTATCTCTGGAGAAGAATTATGATAACAGAGCATTAACTTTCTGCCATAGGTGTATTTATTTCCACGTGGGATAAGGAACGAGGATCTCACATAAGACAAGCAGTGCTTTTAAAAGAATATTCCGCTTATAGCGGATTAAGATTTCCTCTAAATTCAAGGACTGCATCTGGGGGCCCCTCAGTGGAAGAAGTTGTTTCTGTAGTCAGCTCATGAGGGGATCATGGCGAATGTAATTCAGGCCCACGCCTTTGAACTGACTCTCAATGTCCTATACATTTTTCTTCATTAAAAACCCCGGTCCTCTGGGTGGTGGGTTATGAAATCCGTCGGCTTTCTCTCCAGGGTGGAGAGGCTTGGAAAGGGTTCGAGCTCCCCAGGGTTTGGCCATTTGCTGAAACCCCATATTTTCATGTCTCTGATGGGGCAGAGGCTTCTGAAATCAGTGAACTACACAACAGTGGATGTTGCTATTTGACTTGATCCAGTCTTTCTGATCACTGTTTCAGGGAAACTCAGAATCCAACAGGAAAGGGAAAACATGGGGGAGGGGGCAGAGGAAAGAATATTGTTGACATTTCTGGGGGAAATACAGCATTTTAACCATTCTGCAGTGGCAACGGCCACTTCTTTGATATTCTGAAGCTGTTTCCGAATGCATCATGTTAGACAGCTTTTGTAATTTTTAACTTAATCTGTATTCAATAATTATTCCATGTTATATCATTACATTATGGATTCATCAATTAGGATAATACGGTACTATATATTAAATTTTCTTATTGTGTTATTTTAAGCAATAGTTGTTTTTGAAAAAGCAAATTAAACAACTACTGTAGTGGAGGCAAGCTCAGCTTTCCTTTGTCTTTTGTTCAGTGTTTAGTTATACTTTGATGCTAAATTCCTGCCATCGCAAAGAAGGAAGTTTCCTAAACAATTACCCAATCGACTCACATGGAATCGAGAATTTTAAGCTGCCTTGGGCTCAGTCCCGGCTAGCGCAAAGAAAGATAGAGAGAGCAAGCCATCAATTTTGCGTCGCAATACTCTTTAGATGATTTTTACTTGTGCTTAGGAACTGAAGGAGTAAAAGTGATTGATAAAGTAATTAAATGATAAAAAAAAGATGAAGAAGAAAAGTACTGGGTAAAGGATGCAGGAAAAGTACAAATGAGAGAAATGATTAAGTACTCTTGATCTGAAAAAAAATTATAGTATCAAATGATATAAATTATCATTCACTGGGGCAGCAAAGAAATTTTTTCTCGGCTTATAATTTCTTTTTTTTTTCTGGTACCATTTAAAAAAAATAAAAAGATGATCATTTGAATTATGCTTGGTCTTCCTTTAGCTTTTTTCCTATTTTCCCCCCTATTAATGTCATAATTTCTTAAACAAGGCAATTACTTCAATATTCTAGTTCACGTCTCTGCTTCCTGGCCATGAATGGTGAATTTATAAAATGTGGACACCAGTCGGGTCCTTTCACATCGGCTTTTCTGCGGTGGCAGTGAGAAGAGAGGTAAATGAGATCTGATGAGATCTCAGGATGTCCCAGGCCACGTTATGGTTTTTCAATCCTGGACAAAGTTGATGCTGGCTTCCCAAGTGAGATTTAGGGCAAACCCTGGGGAAGACGAGTTCGAGACTTTGCAGTTTTAATACCTGCATAATAATTTGCACTTCTAAGGACTACATCCGCCCCGTGCACAGGTCATAGAATGAGACATCACTTAGAAAGCAGATTTGCCATCGGCCACAAGGCATAAACGGACACATGTCTAGAATGACACATTGCATCTGGTGACACACTGCCACCTTCTGCCTTGTCTCTCCGTGTGCACATTCCACTGTGTCTCCTTGCATTGTTTAGTAATTTCCCTTCTCTAAGAAACCCCGGGTTCTCCCTGGGTTGTCCTTCTGTCGTGAGGGACATTTTGCTATCTCCAGAACTCTGGAGATTTTTCTCTGGGGCCCCCCATCTCCAGTACATTCTGCAAGCCAACCACCATGACTCACCTTCTAAGTCCACGCAGAAACTGGAGTCAGGGAGACCATCTGTGGGTTGAATGGTGCTTTTGGAATGGCAGGAGGAGGTTTCGGAATCCATCCCTCCCACCCTGGGTCATATAAATAGTGAATGGTGTCTTTATTCCGAAGACAGAGCCAACTGTGGTTGCACTCGCCTGTAATCTCAGCTCTGGGGGAGGCCGAGGTAGGAAAATCATTATCCAACCTGGATTTAAGAAAATATGAGACATAACAAAAAAATACAACTCGAGAGATGAAGAAATAACTAAGGCAAACAAAGGGACAGAAGTTGTGCATCAACTAGGAGAACAGTTTTCTAACAAGAAATCTTCCATTTAATTCCCAGTGTCAGGAACAATTTTTTTTTTGCCAGTCCTGGTCTTGAACTCAGGGCCTGAGCACTGTCCTTGGGTTTTCTCAAGGCTAGAGCTCTACCACTTGAGCCACAGCTCCACTTCTGGCTTTTTCTGTGTATGTGGTACCGAGGAATCAAACCCAGGTCTTCGTGCATGCTAGGCCAGCACTCTACCACTAGGCCATGCTCAAGGCCGCTAGACAAATTTTTCTATGTCACAGTATTTGGAACATATATTATTATTGTTATTATTATTATTATTATTATTATTATTATCATCTCCAGTCCTGGGTCTTGAACTCAGGGTCTGCTTGCTTCCCTGAGCTTCTTTCCCTCCAGGCTGGCGCTCTACCACTTGAGCCACAGCTCCACGTCTGGTTTTCTGGTGGTTCACTGGAGATCAGAGTCTCCTGGACTTTCCTGCCCAGGCTGGCTTTGAACCTCGATCCTCAGATCTCAGCCCAGAGGAGCTGGGATGGCAGGCACTGAGCCACCGGGGCCCAGCTAAAAGTACTAGTTCTTCCTTGCACCCCACAGAAGGCAAATCAATTGAGTTCACTCTTCAATCTACTCATCCTTTCTTGCTGCCGGCCACGTTGCCAGCTTGTTCATACATTATAATTCAGCACTTGCCTACGAAAGCACCTTGTCACCTGCCCTCCTCAGGAGAATAAGAACCCAGGGACCTATTTTTAATGAAGTCCCTATAAATTCAATAAAAGGCTGTGGCCTTTAGAGAAGGAAGAGACCAAACCCTGGTCTCTCTTTACATGAATTTGCCTGGTATAACACAGGGGCCATTTCCATGCAGTCAGGAAAAGAATAACTACTCAATTAATACCGCCGGGGACCAAAAAGTAGTATTTGACATAGGGAAGGGAAGGGGGAAAACAAGATGATCCGGAGGGCTGGGGGAAGGGAAAGGGGGATAAGAACATGAGAAGGGGGCTCAAGGGTTGAGAAGTAATGCATCCAGTACCTGGCGAATGCAACTGTAACCCCTCTATACATTATCTCGACAATAAAATACAAAAAAGGAAGGAAATTGTGTCACCATTTCCTATGGAGCAAATAAATGAATTCCGAATATGGTAAAGAAGAAAGAAGGAGAAGAAGCGCTTTAAAACAAAAATAACTACTAGCCAAATGAGTTAAAATAACAGCTGTAGGGCTTGAGGTGTAGGGAAATATTTGATCTATTAAAAACTCCAAAGCCTTTACGATAGAAAAAAATATATATTCGTTAAAACAAAATCGTCCATGACAAATAACCTTTGTTAGGTGACAGCTAAATGTGAAGCTTGCCATTAGCATAACCATAAAATAATTCGCAGGCAGCGTATAAAATGTTGCTTCAAATCAGTAAGACAAGAAAAAGAAAAACCACCTAAAAGACTGTTCCCACATTCCCAGCAGGCATTCTCACCGAGCCAGAGTCCAGGTCTTAGGAAAATCATATCGGTTTTGGAAGAAAAAAAGATCAATGAAAAGCAACATGGTCTATCAGTAACAATAATAATAGTAATAATAATAATAATAATGATAATAATAATAAGCTTGTTGGTCTCTAAGTGGCTAAGCCTATGGCAAAACCATAGCTTGTGTCTACGCCTGGCTACAGACTGGTCACCAAACTCAGATAGCTTGGACCTGACTCAACAGTAAATATTCAAGGCCTTCAAGTCTGTTCCATGCTACCTGAGATGGCAACTTGCTCCTTTCCAGTGTCTCCATGTGTGTTCTGTTTTGTTTTCCTTCTCTTCATTTGAAATAGCTCGTCTGCAGCTTTTCTTTGCATTTTTTTCGTTGTGGTGGTGGTGGTTGTTTTCTTTTTAACTGCGTAACAAAAGCTCACAAGCCTGGAACCGAATCTCACCGCACTGCATTAGACCCTGACTATGGAAGAGAGAAATGAGGTGCCCTCGTGATGGTAGCTGGTAATTAAAAGAAAGAAAAAAGAAAAAGACAAGCCTGTGTGTGAGACAGGTGTGAACTCCAACAGATAATCCCCCATACCTTCGCACGCCTGCACCTGAAGAGAAATCATTTAGAATGCACATTTTCAAAGCCATTAGGAGAGAATTATTGCCAGCATATGCTGAGTATTTGGGGCCCATTAAGTCAGCAACCAAGCACCCCTTCAATTCCTCGGCGTGAGTTCAGTGCAGGTGTTTGAAACACATCCCAAATGTGCTAGGGTTGGAAGAATAAAAAATACAAAAAAAAAAAAAAATAAACCCAAAACCAGGCACCAGTTTCCTGTGCCTGGTGGAGTTGTTTTATTTTATTTTATTTTTTTTTCTCCTCCCCTACACACTTTCTTCTCCCCTTTTCCACAGATCAGGACATCAAGGCAACCTACAGAGGGCTTTAAAAGGCAAGACGAATTAAAAGAGAGTTGAAAGGCCTCACTCCCCTTCTTGAGACCCGGGAGAGGTTTCATTCCGAGGTCCCCTAACTCTCCGCCTTGAACTTTGATCACCGTTTTTGATAAACCTGTTTATCACCAGGCAAGCAATCCTTTTTTTTTTTTCCTGCAGGAAAATCTTGATATTAGATGTTTGGATGTTTACTCTATCTGTTAACTTCCAAGCAACTTCCCTAGTAAAAAGGTCATAAACTCAAGAAATCACTTCCATGGTCAACGTGGGGTGGGGTGGGGTGGGTAGACACTCATTTGAAATTTGCTCCAGTTATTGGTTTTAATACAGTGTTTACAGTAGCTCGAACACTTCGTGAAACTTAGGGCAATGGAAAAGTTAAATATTCACATGATTTTTGAGTCCCTTAAAATGTATAGACTTGAAAAAAAAAAAGATAAGGGAGTCCAGAGATGTAAGTTTTTTTGTCCTTTGAAAATTTTGTCAGGTAGATTCTTAGCCAGTGTCCTGTTAAAGTCACCAAGCGTTGCGGGGGGGGGGGGGAATTTTAGGGCAGACTTAGAGATTACGTATCAGTCTCTAAGCATTTTTTAAGAGCAATTTTGACTTGATAAAAATGATCATAATTGGACTTTCACCAATTCCTCAAAGAAAAGCGTTTTCTCCATGAGGGTGGGAAGCCAGCTTGCTTACGAAATAATGGAAATTATAAATAAATGTGAACTACACAGATGGAGGGATTCTCCTTGTAGGTGGCACGTCTCGTGACCCTAAATTACAGCCGTTCATTTAGCTGCCACCTTCACTGGACCACACGTTAATAGCGTGGAGGGTGAGATTTAACTTTGAAATAAGCACCTCGTCAGCAAAGTGGTATTTCTCACTGGATGCAGCTAGAAACACACTTGGCGACAGTGTCTAGTGGGGAAACATTTGGCGTATGGGTTTAGAGAGGCAGAAGCAGCAGGAGATAGCTAGATGGTGGAGAAGCCATCGGGTAGATGGAATGGTGTCATCACAGGTGGATTTTTGTGTGACAAGAGCCTTTGGGCTTTTTCCTCAAGGCTAGAGCTCTACCACTTGAGCCACAGCACCATTTCTGGCTTTTTTCTATGTATGTGGTACTGAGGAATCGAACCCGGGTCTTGTGCAGGCTAGGCCAGCACTCCACCACTAGGCCACGCTCCCGGCCTATCAAGCCTATCAGTATTCCATGAAAGAGCCTCCCTGTAATTTTTTCCTGTTTAAGCTTTGCCTCCGGTGTACTAAGTAAGTACTTGACTCATGATCTTCCGAGTCTCTTCTTTTAAACACAAAATTGTTGAAGCTCTCCCATACATCCTTGAAGCAATTTTCCTCAGTGGTGCGGGTGATTAATGTTTCACTTGGGAGTTTTCTTAGGAAATAAGGAAAGCTTATTTTGCTCACTTCCTCTTAGCAGTGGCGTGTGTTATTTCGCTCGTGTTTCTTTCATTACGATAATGTGCAACGCAAATGGAATTTCATGTTTCTATTACTGGCAACATTACACCGGTTTCAATAATTCATAAGGCAGTGGGGTCTTCGTTTGGCTTACTTAGGCTTGACAATCAGTTGAACGATTTGTTTTCCTAATACCCAAATCTTTTCCATTATTTTCAAGCTCGTAGGAACAAGTCAAATGGATTTATCAAAAATCAACTTTTACATATATATATATTTTTTATATAACCATCTTAAATTCCAGGTAGGCCAAATCATTGAAGAAGACAGGCCTGCATGCAATGTATGCATCCGGCTACTTTGAGTTCATTTGAACAGGCCTCAGTTTATAAATCGATTTAAATGCGATTAATATTCACCAGTATGTAAACATCGCCATCCATACTGTCTGCTGCCAGGAATGGAGCTACAATACATTTGTTGTTAAAGAGCTTAAATTCTAGGACAAAAGTTCCACTTATCAAGGTCTCTCTGTACACATCCACGTTTAATACCATAAATAAAAAAGCAAGGCCAGGAGAGTGGCCTAGTGGTAGAGTGCTTGCCTAGCATGCACGAAGCCCTGGGTTCGATTCCTTGGTACCACATACATAGAAAAAAGCCAGAAGTGGTGCTGTGGCTCAAGTGGTAGAGCTCTAGCCTTGAGAAAGCCCAAGGACAGTGCTCAGGCCCTGAGTTCAAGACCAAGGACTGGCAATAAATAAATAGATAAATAGATAGATAGATAGATAGATAGATAGATAGATAGATAGATAGATAGGTAATAAATAAATTGCATTCAAGGAATGATAGATGTTCATTTTTCCCCTTCAGAAAATATGTTCCTTACCTCCTGTCGTGGCTGCTGTGTGTCTGTCTGTCTTTCTAGGGGTGACAACTCTGCTTGAACCTCACAGCTTTGGTATTTCCATTCTTCTCTATATTTTACACTTCCCCCCCCTTTTGGGACCCTGTGCTGATTTGGGGGGGGATTAAAAGTCCCATTTTGATTCAGCATTCCTTTATCACCCAACTCTGATGAAGAAGTGTCAGCCTTAGACGTTTCCCGCGTTGGAAAGGATTCCAGGGTGGGGATTGTGGAACAACACACAACACAACAAGGAAACCAGAACAACAACAAGGCCCTTCGCTACCCACCTGACCAAGCGCGGGCCAGAGCAGAGGCTCTTCTCACGCGCTCACTGACCTGCTCGTGGGACGGTGTGACAGGTAGAAGGGCCAGAGGAAATCATTCATTCATTCCTACCCAGCCTTTCTAAGATAATCGTGATGATTTCATTTTAAATGGCCATCTTAGACACATTCAAACAAGACTGCACATCCCTCCGTACTATTCCTGAAATGAAAAGTGTGTTACAGAACTTTCTTTAGAACTTGTTTGGTTTTTTTTCCCATCCAGGACGCATCCTGAACACCTTTTATTTTTAATGTTTTTCGTGTAAGATATTCCACTTCCTGTGACGTATTGAAATGGTAGAAAACTTGGTAAGCAACACACCACCAAAGATCATCAAATATTTTAAAACAAAACTCCCCGCCCCCCAAACCATAACCACAGAACCACAAACCCCCAAATGAGAATCCCATCCCACCATCCCTGAGTCAGGATTCCATCTAACATGTGTGGCTTCTCCCCAAAATTGAGATTTCTTGCATTTTGTCCTAGTTCTAAAACACCACCGTATGGGTATGTAAGGCCCGGGCTCTGAGTTTCTGGGACTACATGAGCTTTGGTGGATGGAGCCTTGAGAGTTTGCCTTTGTTTACCTTTTACGGTAAGCAGAGTTTGACTCTTTCATCTGCATCCTGAGATTGACAAGGCGATTGTAACTTGTCGGCTTAGTTGTCTCCCCCATGAAATCTCCGGATTAATATGGGATGTAGAACTCGGTTCCACTAGATTGGCGGGGTTGTAAATGTCTGAAGAATTGCTTGTATTTTATGGCTGTTCTTATCTGAAGTAATCCCTCTGGTTGGGGGTTTTGTGTTTGAAGAGTATCGCTGTCCATATCTAATTCCACACCTTCACGCCTGTTACCTTTTCCTTGGGTAATGACGGGAGAGACTCTAATTTTCTGTTTTATAAAGTATAGCCGCCTTCTGAGTGGCTAATCAGAGAGGAGAGCCTCATGGACTTTCCTGCCTGGACTGGCTTCGAACCATGGTCCTCAGATCTCAGCCTCCTGAGTTACTGGGGTGGCAGGCGGGAGCCATGGCGCTTAGCTCTGCCACTGAGAATAACTTAAACAAGACAGTAAGGCACTGAGTCCATTTTGCTTAGCTATACAACCTTCTATACACTTTTCTTCATATTTTGACATAGTTGCATCTTGTATATATTATATATACATTGGCTATGCATGCAATGTGTGTTATATATCATATATTACAAGATGCATGCAACCTACCCATCATATATTATATTATATATAAGTACAATTACGATATAGAACATATGATATACAAAACATAATACACATGTCATATATATTATATATGCATATATCCATATATTTTAGTTTTGTACTGAAGGTTCAACTCAGGGAATTCTACATACCAGGAGGTACGCTCCCCATCCAGACTTAGTTTTAAAATGGATTATTACTCATATTACTGTTTACTTTTTAAAAATTTATCAGCTTAATTTTTTCCTTTTTTATGCCTCCCTGTCTTTTGAGTTTGTTAAAAATTACCTTTAAGTAGTTGTACAAAGGCGTAGCCATTTAACAAAGCACTTTATGAAGACAATATAGCTTCATCAACGCCACCCCTTTAGACGTTTTATAGATTTTATGAGCGTATTTCTAGTTATCTATATTTTATTTTTGTGCAGAAAGCTGAATCCAGGAAATTGTATGTGCTAGGCAC
>NC_143543.1:945474-972974 GCF_031878675.1 Megascapheus bottae | reverse complement strand
TGCTCCTGGATCCCTGGAACATTACCCACCATGCTCCTGGATCCCTGGAATATTACCCACCATGCTCCTGGATTCCTGGAATATTACCACCATGCTCCTGGATTCCTGGAATATTACCACCATGCTCCTGGATTCCTGGAATATTACCCACCATGCCCCTGGATTCCTGGAATATTACCCACCATGCCCCTGGATTCCTGGAATATTACCCACCATGCTCCTGGATTCCTGGAATATTACCCACCATGCTCCTGGATTCCTGGAATATTACCCACCATGCCCCTGGATTCCTGGAATATTACCCACCATGCCCCTGGATTCCTGGAATACTACCCACCATGCTCCTGGATTCCTGGAATATTACCCACCATGCTCCTGGATTCCTGGAATATTACCCACCAGGCCCCTGGATTACTGGAATATTACCACCATGCCCCTGGATTCCTAGAATACTACCCACCATGCCCCTGGATTCCTGGAATACTACCCACCATGCCCCTGGATGCCTGGAATATTACCCACCATGCCCCTGGATTCCTGGAATACTACCCACCATGCTCCTGGATTCCTGGAATACTACCCACCATGCCCCTGGATTCCTAGAATATTACCACCATGCTCCTGGATTCCTGGAATATTACCCACCATGCTCCTGGATTCCTGGAATATTACCACCATGCTCCAGGATTCCTGGAACATTACCCACCATGCCCTGAATCCCTGGAACATTACCCACCAGGCCCCTGGATTACTGGAATATTACCACCATGCCCCTGGATTCCTGGAATATTACCCACCATGCTCCTGGATTCCTGGAATGTTACCCACCAGACCCCTGGATTCCTGGAATATTACCACCATGCCCCTGGATTCCTGGAATACTACCCACCATGCTCCTGGATTCCTGGAATATTAACACCATGGGCCTGGATTCCTGGAACATTACCCACCATGCCCCTGGATTCCTGGAATACTACCCACCATGCTCCTGGATTCCTGGAATATTACCACCATGCGCCTGGATTCCTGGAACATTACCCACCATGCGCCTGGATTCCTGGAACACTACCCACCATGCTCCTGAATTCCTGGAATATTACGCACCATGCTCCTGGATTCCTAGAATATTACCACCAGGCCCCTGGATTCCTGGAATATTACCACCATGCTCCTGGATTCCTAGAATATTACCCACCATGCTCCTGGATTCCTGGAATATTACCACCATGCTCCTGGATTCCTGGAATATTACCACCATGCTCCTGGATTCCTGGAATATTACCCACCATGCTCCTGGATTCCTGGAATATTACCAACCAGGCCCCTGGATTACTGGAATATTACCACCATGCCCCTAGATTCCTAGAATACTACCCAACATGCCCCTGGATTCCTGGAATACTACCCACCATGCCCCTGGATTCCTGGAATACTACCCACCATGCTCCTGGATTCCTGGAATATTACCCACCATGCTCCTGGATTCCTGGAATTGTGGTGAGCTCCTCGACCAGCGAGGAAGAACGACCACCACTCGAGGATTCTTCTCAAATCATACTTTAATGGAGAGCCTTTTGGTTGAAGGGAGAGCAGGAAGCGAAAAAGGGCTGGGCAGGGAAATGCAGCTGCTTATATACATTCAAGGAACAAGGGGCTCTCTACCATTGGCTACTCTGTTGCTAAGGCCGTTTTGAGACTCGGGATTGGTCACGCCCTATTTCGTCATGCGCAGACTGAAGAGCAACTTGATACTTAGTAACGAGTAAAGGCCTCGCACTCACATACCAAATAAGTTACAAGGAGCGAGGCAGGAAACAGGTGCCATCCGGCTCCCCACATGGAATATTACCCACCAGGCCCCTGGATTACTGGAATATTACCACCATGCTCCTGGATTCCTGGAATACTATCCACCATGCCCCTGGATTCCTAGAATATTACCACCATGCTCCTGGATTCCTGGAATATTACCCACCATGCTCCTGGATTCCTGGAATGTTACCCACCAGACCCCTGGATTCCTGGAATATTACCACCATGCTCCTGGATTCCTGGAATATTACCCACCATGCTCCTGGATTCCTGGAATATTACCCACCATGCTCCTGGATTCCTGGAATACTACCCACCATGCTCCTGGATTCCTGGAATATTACCACCAGGCCCCTGGATTCCTGGAATATTACCCACCATGCTCCTGGATTCCTGGAATATTACCCACCAGGCCCCTGGATTACTGGAATATTACCACCATGCTCCTGGATTCCTGGAATATTACCCACCATGCTCCTGGATTCCTGGAATATTACCCACCAGGCCCCTGGATTCCTGGAATATTACCACCATGCCCCTGGATTCCTGGAATATTACCCACCATGCTCCTGGATTCCTGGAATATTACCCACCATGCCCCTGGATTCCTAGAATATTACCACCATGCCCCTGGATTCCTGGAATATTACCCACCATGCTCCTGGATTCCTGGAATATTACCACCATGCTCCAGGATTCCTGGAACATTACCCACCATGCCCTGAATCCCTGGAACATTACCTACCATGCTCCTGGATTACTGGAATATTACCACCATGCCCCTGGATTCCTAGAATACTACCCACCATGCCCCTGGATTCCTGGAATATTACCCACCATGCCCCTGGATTCCTGGAATATTACCACCATGCCCCTGGATTCGTGGAACATTACCCACCATGCTCCTGGATTCCTGGAATATTACCACCATGCCCCTGGATTCCTGGAAGATTACCCACCATGCCCCTGGATTCCTGGTATATTACCCACCATGCCCCTGGATTCCTGGAATATTACCCACCAAGCCCCTGGATTCCTGGAATACTACCCACCATGCCCCTGGATTCCTGGAATATTACCACCATGCCCCTGGATTCCTGGAACATTAACCACCATGCTCCTGGATTCCTGGAATATTACCCAACAGGCCCCTGGATTCCTGGAACATTGCCCAACATGCCCCTGGATTCCTGGAACATTACCCACCATGCTTATGGATTCCTGGAATATTACCCACCATGCCCCTGGATTCCTGGAATATTACCCACCATGCCCCTGGATTCCTGGAATATTACCACCATGCTCCTGGATTCCTGGAATATTACCCACCATGCTCCTGGATTCCTGGAATATTACCCACCAGGCCCCTGGACTCCTGGAACATTACCCACCATGCTCAAAGATTCCTGGAATATTACCCACCATGCCCCTGGATTCCTGGAATATTACCACCATGCCCCTGGGTTCCTGGAATATTACCCACCATGCTCCTGGATTCCTGGAATATTACCCATCATGCCCCTGGATTCCTGGAATATTTCCCACCATGCTCCTGGATTCCAGGAATATTACCACCATGCCCCTGTATTCCCGGAATATTACCCACCATGCCCCTGGATTCCTGGAATATTATCACCATGCCCCTGGGTTCCTGGAATATTACCACCATGCCCCTGTATTCCCGGAATATTACCCACCATGCTCCTGGATTCCTGGAATATTACCACCATGCTCCTGGATTCCTGGAATGTTACCCACCATGCCCCTGGATTCCTGGAATATTACCACCATGCTCCAGGATTACTGGAATATTACCCATCATGCCCCTGGATTCCTGGAATATTTCCCACCATACTCCTGGATTCCTGGAATATTACCCACCATGCTCCTGGATTCCTGGAACATTACCCACCATGCTCCTGAATTCCTGGAACATTACCCACCATGCCCCTGGATTCCTGGAACATTACCCACCATGCTCAAAGATTCCTGGAATATTACCCACCATGCCCCTGGATTCCTGGAATATTACCACCATGCCCCTGGGTTCCTGGAATATTACCCACCATGCTCCTGGATTCCTGGAATATTACCCATCATGCCCCTGGATTCCTGCAATATTACCCACCATGCTCCTGGATTCCTGGAATATTACCACCAGGCCCCTGGATTCCTGGAACATTACCCATCATGCCCCTGGATTCCTGGAATGTTACCCACCAGACCCCTGGATTCCTGGAACATTACCCATCATGCTCCTGGATTCTTGGAACATTACCCACCATGCCCCTGGATTCCTGGAACATTACCCACCATGCTCCTGGATTCCTGGAACATTACCCACCATGCTCCTGGATTCCTCGAATATTACTCACCATGCTCCTGGATTCCTGGAACATTACATACCATGCTCCTGGATTCCTGGAATATTACCACCAGGCCCCTGGATTCCTGGAATATTACCACCAGGCCCCTGGATTCCTGGAATATTACCCACCATGCCCCTGGATTCCTGGAATCTTACTCACCATGCCCCTGGATTCCTGGAATATTACCCAACATGCTCCTGGATTCCTGGAATATCACGCACCAGGCCCCTGGATTCCTGGAACATTACCCACCAGGCCCCTGGATTCCTGGAACATTACCCACCAGGCCCCTGGATTCCTGGAATATTACCCACCAGGCCCCTGGATTCCTGGAATATTACCCACCATGCTCCTGGATTCCTGGAACATTACCCAACATACCCCTGGATTCCTGGAATATCACCCACCAGGCCCCTGGATTCCTGGAACATTACCCACCAGGCCCCTGGATTCCTGGAACATTACCCACCATGCCCCTGGATTCCTGGAACATTACCCACCAGGCCCCTGGATTCCTGGAATATTACCCACCATGCCCCTGGATTCCTGGAATATTACCCAACATGCCCCTGGATTCCTAGAACATTACCCACCATGCTCCTGGATTCCTGGAACATTACCCATCATGCCCCTGGATTCCTGGTATATTACCCACCATGCCCCTGGATTCCTGGAATATTACCCACCATGCTCCTGGATTCCTGGAATATTACCCATCATGCCCCTGGATTCCTGGATTATTACCCACCATGCCCCTGGATTCCTGGAATATTACCCAACATGCCCCTGGATTCCTAGAACATTACCCACCATGCTCCTGGATTCCTGGAACATTACCCATCATGCCCCTGGATTCCTGGAATATTACCCACCATGCCCCTGGAATCCTGGAATATTACCCATCATGCCCCTGCAATCCTGGAATATTACCCACCATGCTCCTGGATTCCTGGAATATTACCCATCATGCCCCTGGAATCCTGGAATATTACCCACCATGCTCCTGGATTCCTGGAATATTACCCATCATGCCCCTGGATTCCTGGAATATTACCCACCATGCCCCTGGATTCCTGGAATATTACCCACCATGCCCCTGGATTCCTGGAACATTACCCACCATGATCCTGGATTCCTGGAATATTACCCACCATGCCCCTGGATTCCTGGAATATTACCCACTGTGCTCATGGATTTCCTGGAATATTACCCACCAGGACCCTGGATTCCTGGAATATTACCCACCATGCCCCTGGATTCCTGGAATATTACCCACTGTGCTCATGGATTTCCTGGAATATTACCCACCAGGACCCTGGATTCCTGGAATATTACCCACCATGCTCCTGGATTCCTGGAATATTACCCATTCTGCCACTGGATTCCTGGAATATTACCCACCATGCTCCTGGATTCCTGGAATATTGCCCACCATGCTCCTGGATTCCTGGAATATTACCACCATGCTCCTGGATTCCTGGAATATTACCCATTCTGCCACTGGATTCCTGGAATATTACCCACCATGCTCCTGGATTCCTGCAATATTACCCACCATGCTCCTGGATTCCTGGAATATTACCCACCATGCTCCTGGATTCCTGGAATATTGCCCACCATGTTCCTGGATTCCTGGAATATTACCCATGATGCTCCTGGATTCCTGGAACATTACCCACCATGCCCCTGGATTCCTGGAATATTACCCAGGATGCTCCTGGATTCCTGGAATATTACCCACGATGCTCCTGGATTCCTGGAATATTACCCACCATGCTCCTGGATTCCTGGAATATTACCCACCATGCTCCTGGATTCCTGGAGCATTACCCACCATGCTCCTGGATTCCTGGAATATTACCCACCATGCTCCTGGATTCCTGGAATATTACCCACCATGCTCCTGGATTCCTGGAGCATTACCCACCATGCTCCTGGATTCCTGGAATATTACCCATGATGCTCCTGGATTCCTGGAATATTACCCACGATGCTCCTGGATTCCTGGAATATTACCCACCATGCTCCTGGATTCCTGGAATATTACCCACCATGCTCCTGGATTCCTGGAACATTACCCACCATGCTCCTGGATTCCTGGAATATTACCCATGATGCTCCTGGATTCCTGGAATATTACCCATTCTGCCACTGGATTCCTGGAATATTACCCACCATGCTCCTGGATTCCTGGAATATTACCCACCATGCTCCTGGATTCCTGGAATATTACCCACCATGCCCATGGATTCCTGGAATATTACCCATCATGCCCCTGGATTCCTGGAATATTACCCATCATGCCCCTGGATTCCTGGAATATTACCCACCATGCTCCTGGATTCCTGGAATATTACCCACCATGCCTCTGGATTCCTGGAATACTACCCACCATGCCCCTGGATTCCTGGAATATTACCCACAATGCCCCTGGATTCCTGGAATATTACCCACCAGGCCCCTGGATTACTGGAATATTACCACCATGCTCCTGGATTCCTGGAATATTACCCACCATGCTCCTGGATTCCTAGAATATTACCACCATGCTCCTGGATTCCTGGAATATTATGATCAGGACCCTGGATTCCTGGAATATTACCCACCATGCTCCTGGATTCCTAGAATATTACCACCATGCTCCTGGATTCCTGGAATATTACCCACCATGCTCCTGGATTCCTGGAATATTACCACCAGGCCCCTGGATTCCTGGAATATTACCACCATGCTCCTGGATTCCTGGAATATTACCACCATACCCTGGATTCCTGGAATATTACCACCATACCCTGGATTCCTGGAATATTACCCACCATGCTCCTGGATTCCTGGAATATTACCACCATGCTCCTGGATTCCTGGAATACTACCCACCATGCCCCTGGATTCCTAGAATATTACCACCATGCTCCTGGATTCCTGGAATATTACCCACCATGCCCCTGGATTCCTGGAATATTACCCACCATGCCCCTGGATTCCTGGAATACTACCCACCATGCCCCTGGATTCCTGGAATATTACCACCATGCCCCTGGATTCCTGGAACATTACCCACCATGCCCCTGGATTCCTGGAATATTACCACCATGCCCCTGGATTCCTGGAACATTACCCACCATGCTCCTGGATTCCTGGAATATTACCCACCATGCTCCTGGATTCCTGGAATATTACCACCATGCTCCTGGAATCCTGGAATATTACCACCATGCTCCTGGATTCCTGGAATATTACCCACCATGCTCCTGGATTCCTGGAATGTTACCACCATACCCTGGATTCCTGGAATATTACCACCATACCCTGGATTCCTGGAATATTACCACCATACCCTGGATTCCTGGAATATTACCACCATACCCTGGATTCCTGGAATATTACCCACCATGCTCCTGGATTCCTGGAATATTACCACCATGCTCCTGGATTCCTGGAATACTACCCACCATGCCCCTGGATTCCTAGAATATTACCACCATGCTCCTGGATTCCTGGAATATTACCCACCATGCCCCTGGATTCCTGGAATATTACCCACCATGCCCCTGGATTCCTGGAATACTACCCACCATGCCCCTGGATTCCTGGAATATTACCACCATGCCCCTGGATTCCTGGAACATTACCCACCATGCCCCTGGATTCCTGGAATATTACCACCATGCCCCTGGATTCCTGGAACATTACCCACCATGCTCCTGGATTCCTGGAATATTACCCACCATGCTCCTGGATTCCTGGAATGTTACCCACCAGACCCCTGGATTCCTGGAACATTACCCACCATGCCCCTGGATTCCTGGAATATTACCACCATACTCCTGGATTCCTGGAATATTACCCATCATGCCCCTGGATTCCTGGAATATTACCACCATGCCCCTGGATTCCTGGAAGATTACCCACCATGCTCCTGGATTCCTGGAATGTTACCCACCAGACCCCTGGATTCCTGGAATATTACCACCATGCCCCTGGATTCCTGGAATATTACCACCATGCCCCTGGATTCCTGGAATATTACCCACCATGCTCCTGGATTCCTGGAATATTACCCACCATGCTCCTGGATTCCTGGAATGTTACCCACCAGACCCCTGGATTCCTGGAACATTACCCACCATGCCCCTGGATTCCTGGAATATTACCACCATACTCCTGGATTCCTGGAATATTACCCATCATGCCCCTGGATTCCTGGAATATTACCACCATGCCCCTGGATTCCTGGAAGATTACCCACCATGCTCCTGGATTCCTGGAATGTTACCCACCAGACCCCTGGATTCCTGGAACATTACCCACCATGCCCCTGGATTCCTGGAATATTACCCACCATACTCCTGGATTCCTGGAATATTACCCACCATGCCCCTGGATTCCTGGAATATTACCCACCATACTCCTGGATTCCTGGAATATTACCCATCATGCCCCTGGATTCCTGGAATATTACCCACCATGCCCCTGGATTCCTGGAATATTACCCCCCAGGCCCCTGGATTCCTGGAATATTACCCACAATGCCCCTGGATTCCTGGAATACTACCCACCATGCCCCTGGATTCCTGGAATATTACCCACCATGCCCCTGGATTCCTGGAATATTACCCACCATGCCCCTGGATTCCTGGAATATTACCACCATTCCCCTGGATTCCTGGAATATTACCACCATGCTCCTGGATTCCTGGAACATTACCCACCATGCTCCTGGATTCCTGGAATATTACCACCATGCTCCTGGATTCCTGGAACATTACCCACCATACTCCTGGATTCCTGGAATATTACCCACCATTCCCCTGGATTCCTGGAATATTACCACCATGCCCCTGGATTCCTGGAATATTACCACCATGCCCCTGAATTCCTGGAATATTACCACCATTCTCCTGGATTCCTGGAATATTACCACCATGCTCCTGGATTCCTGGAATATTACCCACCATGCCCCTGGATTCCTGGAATATTACCACCATGCCCCTGAATTCCTGGAATATTACCACCATTCTCCTGGATTCCTGGAATATTACCACCATTCCCCTGGATTCCTGGAATATTACCACCATGCCCCTGAATTCCTGGAATATTACCACCATTCTCCTGGATTCCTGGAATATTACCACCATTCCCCTGGATTCCTGGAATATTACCCACCATGCTCCTGGATTCCTGGAATATTACCACCATGCTCCTGGAATCCTGGAATATTACCACCATGCTCCTGGATTCCTGGAATATTACCCACCATGCTCCTGGATTCCTGGAATATTACCACCACAGCCCCTGGATCCCCCCAGGCCCTGCTGCTCCCCCAGGTGAGCTGGCCTGCCCCCCCCCCCGCCGCAGTCCTGGCCGTGTGGCCGTCCAGCCTCCTCCCTCCTGTGGAGACACGCCCAGGTCTGCGTGCATGCTCGCCTGTCCCTGTGCACAAGTGAGGGTGACCGGGGATGCTCCACAGGGGGGGCTTCACTCCCACAGGCCGTGCACCTCCCTCCCTGTCCCCCTGCCTCCTCCTCCCCGCCCCCCTCCAGATCCTCTGCCACCGTGCACAGTCTGCCTTGTGGCTGCATGCTCCCCTCTCCTGTCCTTCTCCTTCCCTTTCCCCCCACCTCACCTCTGCACCTCACAACAACCCATGTCCCAGCTACCTGCAGCCATGTCCCTATCTACCTGTCTGTCTGTCTGTCTGTCTGTCTGTCTGTCTGTCTGTCATCTAAGTGTCTAAATATCTATGTGTATAAGTATCCATTGTCTATCTGTCTAGCTAGCTAGCTGTCCATCTATCTGTCTGTCTATCTCTATATCTATCTATCTGTCTGTGTAAGTATCTCTCTATCTATCTTTCTATCATCTGTCTGTATCTAAATATCTATCTATCTATCTTATCTATCTATCTGTGTGTCTGAGTATCTCCCAGTCTATCTATCTGTCTGTCTGTATGTCTATCTAAGCATCTCTCTATCTCTCTCTATATCTATCATCTATGTTTCTAAATATCTATGTATATAAATATCTATATATTGTCTATCCCGTTATCTATCACCTATGTGTTTAAGTCTATCTATCTATCTATCTATCTATCTATCTATCTATCTATCTATCTATCTATGTGTCTAAGTATCTGTCTCTCCATGTAGTATCCAGACTTAAAGTACACAGGCGAGAGAGAAAATATGCACAGAAATAAACCAACTTTAGGCTCGGATGCCCAGAGGAAAGATGGAGGTCACACAAGTTCAGAGCGGATCCATTCCAGGCCCCCTGGCCCCCATTCGCTTTTCCTCACCCGTGGCCTGCAGAAAGCATTTGTCTCCCCACCATTCCTCTGACTCCGAAGACCCTGGGGCGCCCACACCCTACCCCCCATCTTCTTGCTGCCTCCCCTCAAACCTGCACTCAGCACTTGACACGTGTCTGTCTTTCCAGAAGATTTTGACAGTCAACCCGCGAATCCTCTTCAAAATTAGCAGCACTTGATCGAAAATAGTCCCAGGAGCAATGAAAACTTCTTTTCTGGGAAAATTATAACATTGAACCATTGTCAGGAGGAGGAAATGACAAGAATATGCCACTGGGGCCGCGCACGCGCTTTCCATGGTTACCAAGCCAGGGGGAACATGTAGGTTAATTCTCACTGCAAGATGTGTGCGTGTGTGTGTGTGTGTGTGTGTGTGTGTGTGTGTGTGTGTATGCACGTGCGCACGTGCTTGAGAGAGAGAGAGAGAGAGAGACAGACAGACAGACAGACAGACAGACAGAGAGATTACCACAAATCTTCAGGTGTTTGGGTGGAAAGTAAAACACTTTTCTGCATTTTCCACTCCATCTGTCCATTCGAAGCTACCAGCTCTGTTGTTTACACAAATAGGATAAATCTGAATCCAGATTGTTTGTTTGTTCTGGTCAGTGCTGGGTCTTGAACTCGGGACCTGGGCGCTGTCCCTGAGCTTCTTTCCGTCCAGGCTGGCGCTCTACCCCTTGAACCACAGCTCCACATCTGGTTTTCCAGTGGTTCATTGGAGATCAGAATCTCCTGGACTTTCCTGCCCAGGCTGGCTTTGAACCCGTGATCCTCAGATCTCAGCCTCCTGAGGGGCTGGGATAACAGGCAGAGCCCCCGGCTGGACACAAATCTTGGGCTGAAGCAGAGGATAGGATCATTCAGTGAAAAAAGTTGGCTAAATGTGGAAATATCCCAACTGAAAAGGAAATGTGAGATGCCATGTGAGAAGAGGGGCGAATGGAAAAGGAAGGTGTAGGAGACGCGTCTTCCTGTCTCCAGAAAAGGGTTAATCCCTCCATGAGTCCCTCCCTGCCTCCCCACGTTCACATGCCAACTTGAGCCTGCAAGTGTTATTTTTATTTCCTTCTGGGAAGACCAAGCCTAGAGAATGGAATCATCTCTGCTCGCCTCTCCAGGGCTCTAGATCAATACCACCACAGACACAAGCAACACAAATCAGGAAAAAAGAAAAGCATATTAGGTAGCATTGAAAAAGGAAGCTCAAAAACACAACGTGGAAATAGCAAGTGTTTTCTCCTGATCCTAAGAGTTTAAGCACCGCGTGACAGCGAGCTCTTCTTCTCCTCTTCAGAAAGAGCCCCAAAATAAGGGCAGGTACATAGATACATGGCCAGAAAAGATAAAGAAAAGGAAGATATTTCGACCTGCCAAGCTGAATTCTTCTTTATCCTGGTTTGCTAGGCCACGGAAATGGAGTCGGCATCTCTCATGTAGGCTTGACTTTTCTCCAAAATTCCACGTTTTTTCCCCCTGTGATCTCTCAGGTAGAGAAACGTGTGTTTTCTTTTTTGGATTGATTGGAATTTCCTGCCTGACTCAAACTAAGCTATATCATCTCTGTGACATCCTGCTGATTTCCAGAAACATCAGAATTACATCCTTTCAGAGGCGTTTTTCCTCTCTCTTTTCTTTTTTTTTTCTTTAAACACAGCTAATAGCATTGACCATACTTTCAAAAAAAAATACACAGGCTCATTTAACACCAAACTTTTGTAATGCAGTCAATTCCATGTGCTCATGAGGAGCAAGAATTATTGGGTATCTCCAGTTAGGATGGATGCATTTTAATATTTTTAATGAACTTCCAAGCATGTGATTATTTATAGTTGAAACCCTAGCATCTTCAGAGCTAGCAAATTAAAAACAAATTAGCCCATATCTTTGTAAAGCAAATGTTACAAATTCAGCATGCTAACTTCGTAATGTGATAATTACTTCAGATTGAGGCATAAATACTCAACTGTATATATATATATATATATATACATGTATACCTACATAAACATACAGTATATATAATATTCAACCCATCTGCTTACATAGATATGCACATGTGTATGGACACATATGGATACATATAAATATCTATTCATATATAGAAATAAAGATATGGCTTATATATGTGGGTTAAATATATATGTCAATATGTATGCATATATTTGTCCGATTTAAGATGTAAGAAAATAATTTGGATACTACGTACAAGTATGAGAAAAATCTTCTGTGTATCAGCTAACCATCTACTTGGTTTTATCTGGTGAGACACAAGAAGGCCTGCTGGCCTTAAGTCGTCCTCTAGTTTATCTGCAATCCAAAACATTAAACGTGCATCACAGAGATCCCAGAAAGTTAACGGTTTCGTCCTCTTCTGTTTCCATTCTTTTTACCACGGCATGAACCCATCCAGATCAAGGCAGCAATTTACACACCCAGTTAATTATGCTGGCTTCATTCATATACAAGAAAGGCCAGCAGGCCAGCCTCGGTGACTCACACCTGTCACCCCAGCTCCTTGGAAGGCTGAGATCTGAGGATGGGGGTTCACAAACTGGGTATGGCAGGAAGGTCCAGGAGATTCTGAATCCACAAGGAACACCCCCACACACACACCCACAAAACTGCAAGTTGGTAGAGTGTCAATGGAGAAATTATCAGTATGGAGACTGCCCTGGTTTCTCTTGCTGGGTGGTAAATGAGAAGTTGATATAAGATGATTTTTGTCACAGGGATCAGACTCACCTGCAGCTCATGATGGAATTACTGGGGTCAACCAGTTTTAATTTAATTTAATGTAATTTAATTTTTTAGATTGCTTCTGAAGACCCAGCATGGCGAGAGGAAAACTCGCTCCTTACCAAACCAAATTCAAACAAAATCACACACACACACTCACACACACACACACACTCACACAACGTTTCAAACCACAGCGGAAAACAACAATTGTGGTCTTCATGACTCTTGCAATCAGAAGCTCTGGGGCCTGACATGCCTTGCAGAGACCCAATGCAGTAAAGATTTGGATTTCCAAAGGGAAGACACCTTTAACTCGTGTGTGTGTGTGTGTGTGTGTGTGTGTGTGTGTGTGTGTGTGTGTGTGTGGTAAATGTTGGCGCTCTGTGCAGAAAGCTTTACCAGTGGCCAATTATAGAAAGAGTTTATGTGTTCAAACACATCATGGCACAGAAAGAAAAAGAAAAAAAAGAAGGGAGGGAGGGGAAAAATAATCAACATTTCAAAGAGCCAGAGTCATTGTATGCTCAAGTTCCTCTGCTCAAACCCTGGTTCCAGCAGGGGTGAAAAAGAGATTCAACTGCCGAAGCCATTTCCAGCATCGCAGTCAGATCCAGGGATGCTGTCTGCTTCAACAAAGATCTGGACAGGGTTTTAGCTGGTGCAGGCGTGATATTCCCAAAAGAGCCCCGGTGCTGCCAAAGGCTGTGGCTAGGAGATAAGAATTCAGGTTAATAAAAACCAGCTCTAGGACAGGCACAAAGGAGATTAGAGGACACGTTGTGCCAAAATTCAGACGAACATGGTGAGGGCTTTTTTTTTTAACTTTTCCTTTTGTCTTCAGTTATCCCAGATGGGTGATCTTTTAAAACAAGAATATTGTGAGGGAGATTTAAAAAAAACATACAATCAAAAAGGATTTCAAGGACAAAATGTTTCCATAAAAAAAAAAAGGGTTGGGGGGGGAGGAAGAGATTTTGGATTTAGTGTGGAAAAAAAAAAAGACTGGAGCACAAAACCTATTACAAAATTGGCACATTATGATTGGGGATTTTGGCAGGATCGATTTATAACAGATTTCATGCGGAGGATAAGATCCAATAAACCACTCCTCTAATTAGGAATTTGCTTTTCTTTAGGGAAAGGAGGGTGGAGGGAAAGAGGAAGAATTTTTTTAAAATAGTAACTTTATTTTAGGATGATATGGAAACCTGAAAGGCCACCCCCCCATTCTCTCTCCCCACCCCACCACCAGGATGGATTACCAACTAGAACATTTGGAATGAAAGCAAAAGGCTGGGATTTCAGGGCCCAAACTGGTAGACTGTGAATCTCTCGCCGAGGTTGGTCTTTCGTTTTGTTTATTGTGTTGTTTTTATTTTCCTCTCTGCAAAGGGTAACCGGGCCATCTTGGTGTAGAATTCCCCACCGTGGCTGAGCTGGCCTGGCTCTGTGTCCCCCTGCCTGTGCAGGCACCTGCTCAGTTAAACGTTTGCTTTGTTAACAAACAAACAAGAAAAAAAAAACCCACAAAATCAAAAAGCAGGGAAGATTTGGGGGGGGTTGGGGGAGAGTTCTGGGTTTTTAGCAATGGCTTTCCACTGTTCTGATCGGCATGGCTGTTGTTTATCTGAGGGGAAGGAAATACACATCCTCCTCTCCCCCCAATCCACAACAACAATCAACCACCACGAAAACAAACCCCCCTACTCAGGTGATCCAAGGAAAGAACAAAAAAAACCCTCCGAGTGATGGAAAGATGACCTGAACTATAGATCTCCTTTCCCCCAACAGTCCATCGATGACTCAAGGTCAAGTGTGGATGACTCAAGGTCAAGTGTGGATGACTCAAGGTCAAGTGTAGGTGAACAGAAGGTCAAATGTGGACTTGGGGCCCTGTCCTTATAACCAGAAGAGAACCCTGCCTTGCCAATCCATACTTCTGGAAAGTCCCAAGCTGACCCCAATACCAAAATTGTAATAATAATAATAATAATAATAATAATAATAATAATCAACAAACCAACACACTTGGTTTTATGGTTTTGGTAGGTGAAATCCCACACTCAGCCATCCAGGCTTCCTCAGGTTAGAAATAAATGCATTTATTTATTTATGCATTTATTTAAATAAATTTTAAAAATATTATATTTATAAATAATGCATTAATGAATATAATATATTAATAAATATAATACACACAATATATTAATAAGTATGATGTTTATTAAATTTATTTAAACAAATGCACAACTTTATTTATTAGAATTGCTGTCAGAAGGATGGGATAGAAACCCATCTTGAGGACTTTAACCCACGCTGTGAATCAGCCAAGACGAGAGGAATCTTAAGTCAGTTTTGTCGCCATCGTCGGGGCAAAGATTCTGAAAGGTTAATGAACCACTTGGCAGAGTCTTTCCTCAGCACCTTTTAACTCTGTTTTATCCCTGCTAGAGCCATTAACTTCCACACTAACCTTTCTATTTGTTACTCTTCACAAGCTGGCTCACCCACTAAAGCTTGCTATTGATTTGTGCCTGGTGAGGGATTTTTTTTAAAAAAATTTATTTAATAAAATGAATGCACCTTCAAGTACATGGTGTCTTTATGACTGTGTTATCAGCCAAGAAGTGTGTGTGTGAAGATGACGTGGAGGGCTCAGGTACGTGTGTAGTTTGTCTTTTTATATTGTTTTATTTGTGGCTATTATATTACATTGTTATTATATTATATGGATATGACAAATATTCTCTTGTCATAGGGGTTTGTCACAAATGAACCCCAACCGTGTTTTCTCATGTCTGTAGCTTTTCAACCTGTACAAGGAAGTTTTATCTGGTTCATTTTCAGGAAGACTATTGAGCCTAAGTATGAGAAAATCTCCCTACTGCATTTTTCCACTGGTTTGATCTAAGTTATCCATTTTTTTTTGCCAGTCCTGGGTCTTGAACTCAGGGCCTGAGCACTGTCCTTGGGTTTTCTCAAGACTGGAGCTCTACCACTTGGGCCACAGCACCACTTCTGGCTTTTTCTGTCTGTGGAAGGGGAGGGGAAGGCAGGGCCAGAATGTGGAAAGGGTGACAGGGATGAAGATATGTCCGTAACTGCTCTGTCCGATGCAACTCCTAATGATAATAATAAAAAGAAGAGGGAAAAAAGCCAAGCGCTGCTGGCTCCCGCCTGTCACCCCAGCTCCTCAGGAGGCTGAGATCTGAGGATCGCAGGTTCAAAGCCAGCCCGGGCAGGAAAGTCCAGGAGACTCTGATCTCCAGGGAACCACCAGAAAACCAGACGTGGAGCTGTGGTTCAAGTGGTAGAGCGCCAGCCTGGAGGAAAAGAAGCTCAGGGGCAGTGCCCAGGCCCTGAATTCAAGCCTTATGACTGAGAAAAAAATAAAAGAGGAGGAAAAAAATAAAATAAGTAAAATAAAATAGAAATTCAACAGTTACACTGTGCAAATTTTTGTTTAAAAGCCTGTATAATTTACTGAAATAAATGCACGAGATTCCTAAATTTATATATATATATATAATATATAAATATATATATTCAAGACTAAATTCAGGCCAATGAAAACCATCTCACAAATATGAATTGAGGGAGCCTTAAATATAAATATTCCAAAGCAGTGTGCATCTTTGCATGGTAGGGTGCTTGCTTTCCTTTGCTTAAACAGTTGTGCTGCTTTCCTAATTTCTCATGTCACCATCTGCAATGCAGATAACTTTTTTTTTTAATCGCCACCTCAGTCTCATATTGGTTCAGCTTAAAGACAATTACTTTCTAATTGGAAGTAGCCGTTAACGTAGCCAACTAGCAGACCAGGAGGGAGATAAATTTACCTGTTACCTGTATCTTACCCCTGAACCGAAGAACACATTTCTCAGACGTTTTCCCAATTCTAACTCTTGAGGAGAAAATTCCTCTAATAGCCAAATTGATAACCATTGATATACAGGTAGGGGTCAAATGGCGACCAAAACAATGAGAAGTTCTTCTAGACTTTCCATGATTCTTGAAAGCTAAGGTGAGTCAGAGAGGATGGTTAAAGGCCTTAAATGAGTCCAATAAGCCAGGGAGTGACATAGTGAGATTATATAACAAAAATCGGTTCCCATGTTCCTTTAGTTTTGCCAATTTGCGGCTGAAAAAAACAAATTCTTGTGGGAATATTATCAAAAAATAGCCGTGAGTCTTAAAAATGGAGACAGCCGTACCGTGTGGCATCTTGATTTTAAGACAATAAGAAGATAGTTCAGCTTCTCAGGCTTCACATTCTATCTGCAAATTCTGCCTCTGCAGACCTTTTATGGGTTTGACATTTGGGAGACTTGCATGCAGGGCTGGCGTTTGGCTCTCCTTAAATTCTTTTAGCCACAGGGAAGTCGAGTTATTTTTTACACACGTGTGTTTCACTCGTACGGGGGCATACCACTTAAAATTATACAAGTACAGCCAGGCGCCGGTGGGTTCACACCTGTAATAATCCCAGCACCTCAAGAGGCTGGCGTCTGAAGATTACCTCCAGTCTGAAGGCTGGAAATCCCAGATAGATTAAATGGCTTTTCTACTGCAGTCGCTGGCCAATCACAAGAAATCTCTCCCTGACCCATAATACTGAGACTCTTAACCATCCACTTGGTAGTTGACTCTTCCGGCCTAGTACTGAAAATAATCACCTTAATTGTTTTTTTTCCCCCTCTCTCATTGTGTCATTTAATCTCAAATGGTGACATAATCATTTTTATCCAATTTCCATCCAATATAGAGGTTTATTTTTTTGGTCATGAAAACTTTTGGAGTTAGGTAAGATTCACTTTTTTTTTTTTCAGTCAAGGTAGCTGGTGCCTCACCAGGCAGGCTTTTGTATCAAGATAAGTCAAAGTCCACTCTTTATGAACCCCGAGCCTTTTGTTACATCGAATCTTCAATGCTTAATGATTTTTGTGCAAATTCAGCTTGCTGTCGGTCTCTCTACGTCTTACTTTCCACAGCACGTCTCCATTACTCGGTATGGGTTAATGGAGTTGTTTATCTTGGGTATCTAGGAATAAATCTGTAGTCATATGTAAAAGAAAGAACGAACGAAAGAAAGAAAGAATCCATGAAAGAAAGAAAGAATCCATCAACAACATGAAAGATGTAAGTATATGCTGTAAAATGAATTATTAAAGATATAAGGGGAAAAGCTATGAAATAGAATTTTATATCTACAAACAGCAGGGGGGAGAAGGAGAAAGAAGAGAGACAGGGAAGAGAGAAAGAGGGAGTAAGAGGGGTAGAGAGAGAGAGTTTAGAATCTACATATATTAGGATATCCCAGCACAGTTAAGTTAAAACACTCAAATAAGAAGAAACATATGCGAATGAGAAAATGTTGAGAAATTAGAAATAAAGGCTCTAAATACATCAGATTTTCTCAGGAGCCACTGCATATGAACACCATACTGCACTAGATACGATATTTTTATTTTAAAACTATTCAGATGAGGAAAGTATTCTTTCTGTCCTCCAAAAATCACTCTCAAGAGCTCACAGCTATGGTGAATGAAGTCAGACAAACACATGGCAAGAATTCCCTGACTTCCCATTTCACACCCCATGTTTTGTTTTGTTTTTCAAATAGTTTTCAAAGAGGAAATAGGAAGATTCATTTTAGGACGAGACCAAAAAAAAAAAAATCGAGTACATGGAATGTCTTAGAGAATCGGAGAAAAGAGTTACAAAATTCAGTTGTGACCTTTGGGATAACTCAATAAATTATGTCATTGTCCTTTCCAATAAAGAAAAAGAGAGAAGAGAAGGCAAAAGCAGCAGAACATACAGTAAATAGACTTTTCCTGAGTACACTTTTCAAAGTCTTCCCAGGATGTGCCAGTGGGTTTAAAAGCACTTTTGAGGGGCTTTCACGAATATTACCTTTTCATAAGCAATCCTCGGTGAGCTTGGAATTGTCAGTAAAATCTCTACCGTCACCATCCTTGTGAGCCAGCATATAGTCCAAGTGGAATATCTTGGAGAAATACGTTCTTGTCATTTCCTGGAATGATTCGCCTTAAATCCCTTCGGGGAGGTGGGGACAATCAAATCAAGCAAATGTTTAGTATCGTGTTGACCCTCCAGTCTCATTATCCAGAAGGAGACCTGCTCTAGACAAGAACTGTGCTGGGGGGTCGTCCTCAGTTAGATACGTGTTCCGTTATTTTTCTTTCTCTCCTCCACATGAAAAGACATCGCCTTGAGAAGCATATCTTCCTGAAAGTCACTACCAAGGATTGGTGTGTGTTCTCGGACACATTGGCGCCAGCTACGTTTGCACTTGGGAAGAAAACAAGGTCACAATTCTCCCATGGAAACCTTTTGCCTTTGAACTTGGGGCAAACGTTGTCTCCTGGACTTTCCTGCCCTGGCTGGCTTTGAACCATGATCCTCAGATCTCAGCCTCCTGAGGAGCTGGGAACACTGCCAGGAGCCTGTCTGGAAGAAGGTGAGTCTTCCAGATGCTTCCACGCGGCCTCCACTCGGCCCACCAGGCACCAGTCGCTCATCTAAGACATCCCTGTCCTGGAGCAGTCAAGAAAATGTCCCTGCCAGTGTCCATTCAAGTACAGAGGCCCAGCGGGGCTCTGGGAGTCCTCGCCTGTCCTCCTAGCTGCAGCTCAGGAGGCTGAGGTCTGAGGTTCGAAGCCAGCCCAGGCAGAAAAGTTCTGTGAGACTCTTATTATCACCAATCAACTACTCACCAAAAGTCCACAGTGGGAGCTGTGACTCAAGTGGTAGAGCGCCAGCGAGCCTTGGGCATCAAGAGGCTTGGGGATAGAGCCCAGGCCCTGGAGTTCAAGTCTCAGGGATGGCACAAAACTTTTTTTAAAAAAAGGAAGAAAGAAAGGAAAAGAGAGAGGGGAGGGGAGGGAAGGAAGGAAGGCAGGGAGGAAGGCAGGAAGGAAGGAAGGAAGGAAGGAAGGAAGGAAGGAAGGAAGGAAGGAAGGAAGGAAGGAAGAGAAGAAGAAAGGAAATAAGGGCTGCAGGGAAAGGAGGCCTTTCCACAGCGGGCATCTGAACTGGGCTCTTGTGCTTGACCAGGCAGACTTGACTGATTTCTTATTTATTTCCCTCCTCACTGCGGTGCTCTGCCACCCGCGGGTGTGGCCAGGTTGAGATGGACAGATGGCCAAAGCCAGCCGTTCTGTCTTGGAGGTCATGGTTGCTTCTCCCTCCTCCTCCAGAACGACCTTCCCTGGAAAGAGGATTGCTTTACGCCCACAAGTGGCTGGCAAACACCATGTGCTTGCTTTATTATTTTTTTTCTCCTGCAACAACTGGCTCTGGCAATAGCCGCAGGAAGAATTAGCTATTCTTTTATTTGTTCATTGTTTTTTTGAAATGGACTTGGAGTGAAATTCCAGTTGTCTTTCATTCCACCCCCACCCCACCGCCCTGCAAAGCTAATGGCAGAATGGAGAATACAATTACAGTCTACTGCATTGAAGCAGTTGTGAATGGTTTTATTGGAGATGATGGAGCAGTAGCCCAGAATTAGGCATAAATTTTATTTTTTTAAAGAGATCAACATGTATCATTCCTGGAAAAAAATAATTTAATGAGGTTGCAAATCTAATGGTTATTTTTTTTAGGGTTTTCTAGGTATTGGACTCGACTGTGTCAATACATCTTAGTACAAGCTGTGCCTTTTCTACCTTGCCGTAGGTAATGAAATCTCCGAGGAGGACAGGTCCTCTCTGGGTGTCTCAGTGTTGAGTATTTCCCGCTCAACTCTTTCCAAAGTTGTGTTAAATACAATTACAAGTCACTTCTTAGGAACTCAGAGTCACCCAAACAAACCACTTGAAGGAACTAAAGAGTTGAAATTTCAAATATACACACCCTCCTAAATCTATTACGCATTGACCTTAAGCAAGGCTACTGCGTTTGATTTTATTTTTAACGATGTAACAATGATTTTGCAAGAAAAAGTGAATAACATACTCATTATTCCCAGTTCCTCAGATGACACCAAGTAGATATATTTGAACAATTTAAGAGTCATAAAACAGGGCAATATTAATATGAAACTTAAAGGTTATTCGTTCCAGCAGCGATTCCTTTAAAAAATTACAGGAACAAAAATCTAGAGCAGAATTAAGAAAATGTGTTGAGAAATACATTTCCATGCATATACATCCATGCATATATGTGAACATGCACATACACCCACACACATGCGTGCATGTATATATACACATATACACATGTATATATGCATTTACACACATACATAATTAGACATGTCTGTGGCAGTTTTCGCTGACTGTCAAACATCCGTACAAGTTGCATTAAAATGCTATCTGCAAGCACTACTCTTTAAAAAATATGGTCGAAATTAATCTGAAAAGGAACCCATTTTCTTTTAAAGATTTTTATAGGCTTATCTCTGTGAGGAATGGACAGTAGCTGAAGAACTGTGTTTGTTCAAAGAAAGTCCTTTGGATTAAAACTGCTTGCAAACCTGTAAAATATTAGCATTCATTTTTTTTGTTGCTGTCATTGGCTTGAGATTTCCTTCCAGTTCAGTTGCGTCTCTGGCTTCCTAAATTTCCTCTACTTCTGACAATATGAGAACGGATGCTTTCCCTGGGCGATTCAGACAGATCAAATGGCTTGACAATTGAACTTTCTCTTTGCCTTTCGACTCCTCCATCCACCTTTCTCTTTTTCCTCAAATCCCGAGAGATGCACAAATTTTATCTTCACTCCGTGAAGCGATGTCTGAGAAAAGAAAAAAGAAAAAAACAAAAAAGAGAGGGGGAGAAAAAGCACTTTTCACCATGGCCCCAAGAGGGAGGGGGGGAAATGCTTCAAACGAACATGAGAAGCCAAAGACGTAAATCTCACTTTAAAAAAAATCTAAAATACCTTGTATACGTGCGTTTTACCATATAAAATGTCCTTCTCTTTATCTCAGAGGACTTGAAGCAGCCTTAAAAACTCATGTGAGTCACTGGAATGCCTGAAAAAAAAATCACTGCCAAAAAAAACCCTCAAAAAACAAAAAAAAAATTCCTACCACAGCTCACCAAGCGTGTTTCACCTTCTCCAACCAGAAGCAAAATAGAGCTGACATGTGGGAGCTGACATGTCTTCCTAGATCAGAATAAAAGGTGCAAGTCAGGAATGGAATAAGACCCTTGGTTGTGAACCTTGCGGCATACGTCACCCAGGAAAACGTACGAAAGACGAGTTTATTTTACATATCATCATCATCACCAAGCATCTTTGTCACATGATAAGCCTTGCCCAGTCCCTTTTCATAAACCGGGGGCTGTTTTCTGTGGCGTGCACCTATTAACTAAATGTCACAGCACCAGCTTTGGGGTGCTTTTGTGTTTCTTCTATTTATTTATTTGTTCTTTTGTTTTGCTGGTCATTGGACTTGAACTCAGAGCCTGGGCGCTGTCCCTGAGCCTCTTCTTGCTCTATTATTATTATTATTATTGCCACTCCTAGGGCTTACACTCAAGGTTTGGGCATTATTCCTGAGCCACCTATTATTATTATTATTATTATTATTATTATTATTATTGCCACTCATGAGCCTTGAACTCAGGGCCTGGGCGCTGTCCCTGAGCCTCTTCTTGCTCTATTATTACTATTATTATTATTATTAATAATAATATTATTATTACTATTCCTGGGCCTTGAACTCAGGGCCTGGGCGCTGTTTCTGAGCTTCTTTTACTCAAGGCTGGTGCTCTACCACTTGAACCACAGCTCCACTTTTGGTTTTCTGGTGATTCATTGGAGGTCAGAGTCTCCACAGACTCTCCTGCCTGGCTGGTTTTGAACCCGTGATCCTCAGATCTCAGCCTAGTGTATAGCTGGGTTGACAGATGTGAGCCACCAGCTCCCGGCCCCTTATTTTTATTATGATTATGATTATTTTTCTGACATCAGTGTTTCTAGTGACGGATCCAACCATGACTTTGCCATTATCCATGGAGGAATTGTGGGTTGGATGGAGTCGGAGGAGCTGGGGCCTGGGTGGGTGGGAGAAGTTTATCCTGACAGGGGTTGATCACATTTTGGGGGTGTCACTTGCCCATCAACACTTCCCATCTCCCCACCTCTGTCAGATGGAATGAGACCATTGGCTCCACCATTGGCTGGCGCCAGGTTCTTTACCCTGACAATGACGCAGGCTGGGGACACAGCCAGCCTTCTCAGAGACAGGGGTTCGGGGGTGGGGGGGTTCTCCCTGGCTTGTTTCCCTCCACTACTTGGTCAAGGAGATAAAATGCTATATCCCTCAAGTCAACCAAATAGGTGTTTTCAGACATGACATCTCCCCCCTCCTGTCTCTTCCCCACCTCTCTTCTTTCTCCTTATCACTCCCTTATCTCTCTCTCCCTCCTTTCCCTCTGTATCTCTCCCTCAGTGTCTCTCCCGTCTCTCTCTTCTCTCTTTCCTTCCCTCCCTCCTTCTCTCTCTCTTATTCCTTCTCCCGCTCTCTCCCTATTTCTCTCATTTCTCTCTCTGTGGTCATTTTTCTCTCTCCTTCCTCTCTTTTTCTGTCTGTCCTGCCCTCTGTCTTCTCTTTCTGTGTCTCTCTCTCTCCCTCCCTCTCTGATTCTCCCATTTTTTCTCTCTCCTTTTTTCCCCTCTCTCCCCCTCTCTATCTTCTTTCTTTCTCCCTCTGTCTCTCCTCTTTCTCCTTTGCCGTTCTCTCCCTCTGTTGCTATCTTTTCCCTCTGGCTCTCCCTTTTTCCTCCTCTTTCTCTTCTTCTGTCTGTCTCTCTCTCCCTGGGTCTCCATCTACTCTCTCTCGCTCTCTCTCCTTATCTCTCATTTCTCCCTCTCCTCCCTCAGCCCTTCCCTCTCCCACCAGTCTCACAGTCCAATTAATTCCAATTAACGATAGCTCTTTCTTTCCCAGTTACCGTGGCGAGGTGAGCGTTAACAAGAAGCACGATCTTTCTGCAGGCTGGGCGCTACCTCCCCGGAAAGAGTACAGATTCCAAGTTCAAGTTCAAGTTCAAGCGCTGACCTGTCCAAATCTAATTTTCACTGCTTTCCTGGTGCTGTGTACACGTGGACAGGTTCCTTAACCTCTATAGGAATGTAGATGTATCCATATTTCCTTTTATCAGTCTGTGGAACAAACGTGAACAAAGTGACAAGCAAGTGACATCAAAGGAGAGGTTAAACTAAATCCAAGCCCCTGACAAAACAAACATGTAGCATCACCAGACAGCATGGCCAGGCTTCTAGCTACTGGTATGCCACTGACAAAGTCAAACCTAGCACGAGATGAAAGAGAAGGAGTGTGAGAAATAAAATGTTCCCCAAAGCGCCAACCACAGGACTGTAAAGCTATCAGCAGCAGAAACACCCTTGCTGAACACGGAATCATGCGTTGAATTTAAAACTTTGCATATCCTTAGCTCTGTGTATGTGTGTGCACCAGCCCCCGGGCTTGAACTCAGGGCCTGGGCGCTGTCCCTGAGCCTCTTGTTGCTCTATTATTATTATTATTACTATTATTATTATTATTACTACTACTCCTGGGCCTTGAACTCAGAGCCTGGGCGCTGTCCCTGAGCCTCTTGTTGCTCTATTATTATTATTATTATTACTATTATTATTATTATTACTACTACTCCTGGGCCTTGAACTCAGGGCCTGGGCGCTGTCCCTGAGCCTCTTGTTGCTCTATTATTATTATTATTATTATTATTATTATTATTATTATTATTATTATATTGCCATTCCTGGGCCTTTGACTCCATGCCTGGGTGCTGTCCCTGAGCTTCTTTCCCTCCAGGCTGGCGCTCTACCCCTTGAACCACAGCTCCACGTCTGGTTTTCAGGTGGCAATCTGGGGTCATTTCTCTCCATCTTTGGTCTGCTTGAGTTCAAAAGATAAGACGGTCTCCCCGTGGCGGGAAAGACCTTTGTAGTCAGATCCACTCACCCCCTGCCAGCAGCAGTGACAAAAAAGGGGAGACATCCACCCCAACCCACAGGACCCCAGGAAGAAGTCTCCTCATGCTGAATCCACTGAGAGTCGTCTCCATTAAAAATGTGAATCCCATGAGCCCGGTTCCATCAGCCTAATTATTCAGGAGGCTGAGATCTGAAGATCCTGGTTCAAAGCCAACCCGGGCAGGAAAGTTTGAGGGCCTCTCTCTCCAAGGAAACACCAAAATGACAGAAGTGGGGTGGTGGCTCCAATGGTAGAGCGCCAACCTTGAGTGGAAAATGCTCAAGGACAGGGCCCAGACCCTGAGTTCAAGCCCTGGCACAAATAATTAATCATCAATAATAATAATAATAATAATAATAATAATTCTTTCTTGGGCTAATCATCTCTCTTCCTGTGGAAAGAAGGAAGAGTTGACTTCCCCCTTTATGCCTATCTTCTCCGTAGGTTAAAGACTAATACATATTAATTTAGAAAGAAAAAGAGGGGATCGATGAACGTCAAATACACTCTTTCTGGCCACCAGTGGTTATGAAAATTACGGAGAGGATCTTGCAGCAGCAGTGAACGAATACGTTTCCATAGCTTTCGAAAGGCTCTGGGGAGCGGCTTTGTACTTTGTTCTTTCTTGTTGTTGTTTGTTTTGCTGTTATTGTTGTTGTTGTTTTTCTTTTTAATATCCCTCCCACACACCCACCTGGCAGATTCTTGGCATCAAATGAAATTAGTTCTGGGCGCCTTAGGTTGTGATGATCGGATTACAGGACATTTACTAATGCTGAATTTTTATTGACTTGGAAAGAGCCTGTGGCAAACAGTCTCCGAAAAAAACAATGGATGCTGTTTCCTCTCCATCTGGGGAGGTGTCAATTGTACAGATACATTTCTGTACGCAGAGTCACAGGCACAGAGACACACACATAGTAACTGAAGCACCAGGGGGTAAGTCCTGCATACGTCTAACTTACAGTCTAACAAAATGGCTACCAGGGGGTTGGAGGCTGTGTCGTCGGTGGAATGGAGAGAGGAATGATGAGAAAACACAGTGGAGCTGTGGCCAGAGTGGTAGAGCACCAGCCTGGAGCTGCAGAGCTCAAGGACAACTCCCGGGCCCCGAGTTCGAGTCCTATAACCGACAGGAGGGGGAGAAAAAAACTGAGTCTTACTGCCAAGTCAGGCTCAAGAGAGAAGAGACGGATGGTACCATTTCATCAAATCTAATATTCCGCGAGTGATCCATCACAGATGCATTTGCCAGATACATTTGTTTAGTAAATAGAATTTAGGAGATAGGAAGTGATAGACTTCAAAGGGAGAAAGATAAACAGCGCCTTAACTTCATTTAACCAAAGAAACATCAATCCACAGGCACACACGCCGAATCTCATCAGGCCCTCAGCTGGCCCTCCTCTAACGTTTTTATTCCGGACAAATAAGTGATTTCCTTACATTTTCTGATGGCTGATCTGCTTAGCCGCACATCAGTTTACATGTCATAGCAAAAGACAAAAAGATGATTCAATGAGGAGTTATTTTTTTTTTCAGTACAACGCGAGCCACTTCACATTACCGTGGGCACGTTTTGACACTTAGCTCAAAGCCCCGAAATCTGGTCGTTAAGGATTTAGACAATTCCACGCGTGGTAAAGGTTAGGTTTCTCATTTTCCAGCAGCAGCGCTGTCTCTGACGTCCTGGACGCAGACCTTTGCCCTGGAGAAAGCAGACGCCACGTAAATAGCATGTATTTGTTCTCATCAGGAAGCTCGCAGCTCTACGTGGCAGGGTTTGCGGGATGAGTTTTACGAGGGCTCGGCTGATACCCGTGGAAGTCTGCTGTGTCTGGGGTGCAGAGGAGGTGCTGGGTGTTTTATTTGGGGTTCAGGAGGGTTTGTAATCGAGAAACTACATGTCAGCCATGAAAAGTACAAGCTCTGAGACCCTCAATCATATAAGTCCTAACTATCTATCTATCCATCTATCTATCTATCTACCTATCTATCTATCCATCTGTCTATCCATCTATCTATCTATCTATCTATCTATCTATCTATCCATCTATCTATCCATCTATCTATCCATCTATCTATCCATCTATCTATCTACCTACCTATCTATCTATCCATCTATCTATCCATCTATCTATCTATCCATCTATTTATCATCTATTTATCCATCTATCTATTCATCCATCTATCTGTCTATCTATCTATCTATCTATCTATCCATCTATCTATCCATCTATTTATCATCTATTTATCCATCTATCTATTCATCCATCTATCTATCTGTCTA